>NC_074720.1:24520876-24740876 GCF_947242115.1 Biomphalaria glabrata
GAGTTTAGCCTTACTATAAGTCTCTCCAAGACCGAAATCCTGGCACAAGACGTCTCAGAAATACCTATAATACAAATTGGGAACCACACCCTTTCAGTGGTGCAGGAACTTACCTACTTGGGTTCAACAATTGTCAGTAACCTAGACTTAGAAATCGATCTGACAAAAAGGATAGGAAAAGCTACCACAGTATTGGCAAAACTCTCCAAGCGCGTCTGGGAAAATGGTAAATTGACCACAGCGACCAAAATCCTAGTCTACAACGCCTGTGTTGTGAGCACTCTCCTTTATGGCAGTGAAAGCTGGTCAACATACATGTACCAAGAGCACAGATTGAATAGTTTCCACTTGCGCTGCCTGAGACGCATAATGGGCATCTCTTGGAGGGACCATGTCTCCAATCAGGAAGTTTTAAGATTGGCCAATATGAACAGCATGTATACTCTCCTGACACAAAGAAGATTACGCTGGCTCGGACATGTCACCCGCATGCCAGATGGTAGAAACCCGAAAGATATCTTATATGCTGTGCGTGCTGGGACAACCCTTGCTGAGAACAAAAGAATTGAAGCGGCTTTAATCAAGAGGGATAAAAAGAAAGCTGCCCTGTCTGCTAGCCCTAAATCAGAGGCATACAAATGTGGCAAAGTCTGCCGTTCTAGAATTGGCTTGATTAGCCACACCAGATTCTGCCCCGTCTCAAGATTAAGCCAAAACCAGTGACTCATTTGGGCGCATCCATTGCCTTTCGAGACAAAAGGAGCCATATATATATATATATATATATATATATATATATATATATATATGTGTGTGTGTGTGTGTGTGTGTGTGTGTGTGTGTTATGAATAGAAATCAAAAACGTTTGACCAATCTTGATAAAACTTGGCAGAAATGAAAGTATAGTATTATACCATGTTTACATGATGTGTCTAAATGATGAGACAAGACGGAGAGGTCACGCATGCGCAGAGATGAAAATTTCTTAGATCAAAATTAGCCCTAATTCAAGAAAACATAATTTTGTACTTTTACACATGAACATATAAATTAGTGTATATTCATTTCATTATTTAATGAAAATTAACCTTTAAATTTGAGTTTACAAAACATTTTTTTACATAAAATCGTTCGCTCTAAATGCGAGAATAGCTTTACTATTAGCCGCATTGACACACTTTTCCAGAACTCGCGCGCACCATTACTTGCACCGCGTAGTGATACGAATGAAATTAACGTCAGCGGTCATAATATCGCGCATTATAAAGGCATATTATTAAAATAATAAACTACTAACATAATATGATTTACTTTCCAATGTGTTTTTAAAGTATTTTACCCTTCAACTACCTATTAGGTTTTATTTTAAGTCTATATTTTCGATTTACTTTTTTCATTCAGATTTACTTATGCGGAGTTAGAACTATTAACAACGTAGCTACACATATACACTAGCAGTGTCGACAAACATTTCATTTCATCATAGCGCGGTTTCTAGGTCAACACTAAAACCTACTGTATCTAGGCTATTTTCTAGGGCAACACTAAGTGTATAGTCTCAAAGTTTTTGTTTATTGACTAGACTACTGTGGCATTGAATTTTTTTAAATTCTAGATCTAGATCTAAATAAAATTAAACTAACAATGTTATATAAACAATTACATTCGCGCGTTCGAAATATATTTTTATTGCTTTTTGTCAAATACAGTTTACAGTATTCACCAAGGCATCGCGTATTGAGGTCATGAACTTTCGGTTCTAACTCGATGAGTTTCTTAGGAGTTTGCGTTCTCCCTGCAAAGCTCGACACGTAAAGTTCTTGCCAAACTTCTGGGTGCAGCCATCAAAAGTTGAGTTCCTCTCATCAGCACTGACAGATGTCTTTAATGTCATCAGCTACAAGCTTGGGGTAAGACACAGCGTTGTCTTGATCTATCTGGCCGACTGAAGTACTTATATCAGGTACATCTACAGCATAAACTTTGGTTGAACTATTGACCTCTTCTCTTGTTTCTTCACCTGTCTCTTTCTGCAAGTCACCCTTGATCACATTCTGAAAGCCAGCCAACATTTGTTCTTGAAAGGTGATCAATAGCTCTACTACATCGGGTTCTAACTCGAACAGGTAGGTGTCCGGATCTTCACCTTCTTCAGTTTGTTCTTCTCGGAGACGTGCTTGCAAGGTTTCTTTGTTTCCGATTGCCTTCAGCCCTCGATCACGGAGTTCTCGCCTCAGTTCTTTCAAATCAAGTTCGTACAGCAGTTTCAGAACAGCCATAGTAGATCCGATCCCACTTCTGACACCAGTTGTAACGTTCTCCACTATCCAGACTCTCTGCAAACTGCACCACAAGACACAACGAACTTAAAGAACATCTCAACTCAGGGCTCCAAAGTAACAGTAACAGTTTAATTTCAAATACATCACAAATACTGTACAGTTGACAAAAAACATTACACCGACTGTCCAAAAACCTTGTCTCTGCTCCGGACTGACTTCACACACCGTGCTGGTTCTCCTCGTACTGGTCACATTGCAAAGTAACGTGAAGTGTCTTGACTCTAACACACACGCTCTTATATAGGGTCCCTACAGGCCTTCCAGAACCGGATGGAACGTCGCTTGACCACTCAGGTTGATTACATTCGCCGTGACTTGCGTGCGTAATATTTACGACACAGGCCCTTGCTGTCACTCGTCACGGATGACCGCTCGTCTAGCGCTGACCTGGGGCGATTTGCGTAGTCTAAAAAACACACAGCACTACCCCCATCTGCCTCACCACAATATTTTAACAAAGAAAGACAATTTTATGTGTATTTTCAGTATCACAAAGTCAAATATATTTATAAAATGTACAAGAAATGTTCACAACAAATATAAATATTATTAATTTATTTCTGGTCAACTAGCTGCTAAAATTTAAAGGAAACATTTCTGTTTGTTTATAAAGGCCAAGATTGCACTTTGTATGTAAATATCACGCACATTTTTTAAAATGGACTTTGTTTTATGCACCGACGTTCGTGAAGTAGCGTGACAAGCATCAGTCAGACATGGTGCTATCAGTTCCCTCAAAATTTTAAAAATAATCAGATTTTATTTATTTTTTGTTAGTGCACCCATCAGAATAAAAGAGGCGTCTTTTTCTGCGTTTTGTCTGTCGGTCGGACTGTCAGTCACATTAAGATAAAAAAAAAAACTAACTCCAAAAGCTATTGAAAATCTGATTTACCCTTTAATGCTCCTCCCGTAACATCTCAATAGTTTTAAGTATCTATAATTGATTGTTCCGAATGTTTTTGTGCAAAACTAATCAACGCCAACTAATGTAAATAGCATATAAATGTTAAATCAAAATCTTAATACTGGCTTATATTTCATTATTAAAAAATGTTCCGGATATTGTTTTATAAAAAATGAATTATGTCAAATGATTGATTGAAATCGCATAATTGACTAATATTAAACTTATATTCTTTGACAATGTGTCACTATAATTTGATTATCGATATCAAATTGTTCCGTATTTTCGCCTTTAAACAAATTTCAAAAATATCGACAATAGGTTGTTCTGGGCTTTAAAAAAAAGTAATTTACTAGAAAAACGATTATTGAAAATCACTTTTTAGACTTATTTTACATTTCATTTTCTTGCTGGTACATAACAAAAGTTTTTTAATCGATAAAGAATGTTCCGGATTTTGTTTTGAAAAGAAATCGACCTACATTACTTAAATTTTCTTACAAATCGTCCTCAAAAAATTCCGAATTTTGTTTAAAATTCTACTAATGCCAAATAACTGTTGGAAATCCCTCTTCTAATTAATAAAACAAATAATCTTCGCATTTACGAAAAAATGTTGTTTCGGATTTTTATGAAAAATATTTTAACTCTATTTTTATGTAAATTCTCACTTCTATCGTACATTACATTTAATTTTCTAGCTAAAATGTTACAAAATCTAATTATCGTTAATATTGTATTCCGATTTTTAAGGAAAACAACTTCCAAACACCAAAGTATGGTATGAAAATCTCTCCATAATGCTGTGGTACATCTAATTTGTATACGAGAACATCCCAAAATTTAATTAATGGTATTACATTTATCTGGAATTCTCTTTTTCTTCTACTATTTATACAAACATCCGGAACAATCTATTATATAAACTTAAATCTATTGCGTTCATAACTAAAACTATTGCGATGTTTTGAAACGAAAAATAAAGGTTAATCACATTTTTAATAGCTTTTAGTCTTTTTTATATCAAGATGACGGACAGACAGACTGACAGACAAAACGTACAAAAAATGCGTCTTTGATTCTCTTTAAATAAATTCTATTAGAACTCAGTACACCAATGTCTATGAACCCTTGTGTTAATAAAGACATTTTTTCGGTACTTGCCTATTGTGACGTAATGGATTTATTTTCCTTTGACGTCATATGAATGGATTCTTTAAATGTAATGCTAAAAAACTCGGTGCACCAATGTCTATGAACCCTCGAAAAATGGCTCGTATTGATGAAGGCATTTTTTAGTCTAACTATGCCGTGTGACGAAGTGAATTTTTTTATTTCCTTTGACGTCATATGGAATTAATTCTATTAAATGAAATGCTAAAAGAACTCACTTGGTGCACCAATGTTTATGAACACTCGATAACTGGCTCATTTTGATGAAGGCGTTTTTTAGTCTAACTAGGCCGAGTGGCGTTTTGTTTTCCTTTGACGTCATATGGAAATGAAATGCTAAAACAACTCGGTATAGTAATGTTTATTAAGCCTCGTTATGTGATTAGTGTTTAAAAAAGGAATGATAGCTAGATTTAGATCTAATCTAGATTTTTAAAACTAGATCTAGATTTTGTTTGCAGTATATCTAGATCTGGATTTATATGCTAATTAAAATCATTGAAGAGTCTAGATCTAGAATTTCTAGATCTACTTTAGAATGATATAGACTAGATTAAGATGTAGAATTTCAATTTCTAGACTAAAAGTATAAATTTTGATTTCCAAACGTCTTGATCAATATTGTAATTTCCAGGGATATTTTTATACTCGCGTTCAAAAGATTCCGCAAACTGTATTTGGAGATCAGGGTGGTACATCTTGCTTACATCCGATTGGGGTCTTCCAATCTGCTTGGTATATTGGATTTTTTTGGGGAGAAGATTGATCTTACAACATACCAAGGAGTGATCTGTGTCACAGTCTGCACTGTGATAGGACCTGGTAAGCTTGACAAATTTTAAGCACTTTTGTCTTACCATGATTAGGTGTAGTTGGTGCCAGTGTTTGGAGCGAGGGTGCCGCCAAGATACTCTGTGCTGCGGTTTAGTCTTGAAATAAGTATTAGTGACACAGAGGAAGTGTAGTGAGCAAACCTCGAGGAGCCTTTGTCCGTTTTCATTTACTTTTCCTCCAACACCAAAACGCCCAATACAGTTGTCCCATGCAGAGTTGTCAGATCCAACGCGTGCATTGAGGTCGTCGAGGATGATAACCTGTTCCGTAGTTGGGATCTCGCTAACAACAGACGAAAGATTGTCATAAAACATATCTTTGGCCTCTGGTGTGGAACTCAGAGTAGGAGCGTAGGCACTTATCAAAGTCACGTGTCCAATAGATGTGTTAAGGCGTAGTGATAGGAGTCTTTCTGAAACGTTGCACTTCAGCTCTACTGTGTTTAGCAGTGTGTTCTTAACTGCGAAACCAACGCCATGTTCCCTTACTTCACTTCCGGCTTTGCCTTGCCAGAAGAAGGAGTAGTCTTTTTCTTTGATTGAACCAGAGTCAGCTAAACGAGTTTCCTGAAGGGCGGCAATGTCTACTTTGAGTCTGGACCGTTCATCGTTTATTATTGCGGATTTATTGCGGTAAAAAGAAATAAAAAATCTATCAAATTCTATGCATCAGTGCTATAAAAATACACATTAATAATCGCCTTCCTAACTAAATAAATTCTTTATTCTTCATTTTTATAGTAAATAGTTTATAAAATGCTGTAATTTTATGAAAAATTGGCATAAGTATTTACGTTATAATAAAATTGTTTGCTTTCAAAAGATAAAAAGTAGCCTTTTGCACCAAAACTTTGCAAGCTGCAAAATATTAAATCTGATTTTTCTAGTTTTTGAAATCTATACGTGACTAACGGACGGACAGACACAATCACAGAAAATTAAAATCGGCTTTTCCCCTCTAAGAGCCGCTAACTAGTTAACTCTATTTATTTACATTACAAATAATTACATTGTGTTTAATTGTTCTTTCTAATAGATGGACTTGCTTACAGCTAAACCAAACGGATTTTCGGAAGGTCAGGCTCAGCCCACCGAAGAAGAAGAGCTCACCAAGCAGACAAGTGCCATCAAAGGGATGTGGAAAAAGGCGTTTAAGTCTTTGAAATCAAATGATAAACAGACATGGTTGGTGAGTTCTATTGGCTTTCATGACATCAAATAAATAAAAGTTTTTTTTCTTTTTTGTGGTCTTCGAAAGGAGAAAACCCTCAATTAGTTTTCTGTAGTCTGTCTGTCATATTGTCTGTTAATTTTACTTTCAGACTCAAAAACAAAAAGATCTAATGAAATACAATTTCACCATATTTTGTTTGATATTTGGTGCAATTGTTTAGTTTCTGAAAACGAACTACTTCCAGCTCCGGCAAAAAAAAAAAAAAAAAAAAAAAACCTAACCGAACCTCTTAGGTGCTCACTAAGAAATGGTTTTTAAAAATTTACAATCTATTTCATTTTGTTCCGATATTTCCTTTTTTTTTTTTGCAAAAAACCGCAAGCCTTCTGTTTCCTTTTGTATTACTTTGTCGATATTTCCAAAATGGAGGTCTGCTAGGCAAGCGTTTTGTGCACGCTACTGTACGGCAAGAGAGATAACTAAATTCATTCTACTTGCTCTGCCTCCGGAGGATCTCGAGAATCACATGGCAAGAGGACTGATGGGAATTATGCTAAATTTAAAAAGTTAAACTAAAATAAGTTTCAACTAAAATAAAGTAGTTAAACTTAAAGTTTATGACGAATACAACGACACGGTTAAGCTAAACCAAAAAAAAAAATTAAACCATAATAACTTTCCATAATCTTTTATGGGGGAAGGATGGTGTTTGATCTAGACCTAGCATACCATTAAATTGTATCCACCGTCTGATCTTTTTCTTTTAACATTGTAGAAATAAGTCTATAGAATGAAATCAGTACTAAGGAAGAAGTTTCTTACATAAACGTTATTGCACAATAAAATTTGAGAAAAAAAAATCTAAATAAATATGTGTGCTGGTATTTTTTCCTTCTACTAAAACTTTAATTTTTAAAATTATATTATCGAAAAATCTTAATTTCTTATACTGGTTGAGTTTAAAATATTATTAAAAGATAAATATAGAATTATTTCACATGGGTGGCTGCCTGGTCGTGCGGTATGCCATCCACCGTCGTCCTGCGGGAGGTTTGGACTAGGAAGTCGATTATCTTCAACTATGAAGGAACATCCGAAACATGTTAAACATTTATACAAAACTTTAGATCTAGTAACCAAAGAAATAAAATCGAAACTGCTCGAGTTTTGTGAAACATTCGACACTTGCAACTATTTTAATGTGAAGTACATGCTGGATTAACTATGTCAATTGTCAATCTGTTTTTTCTGGTCTGACCACTCCACATACAACTAACATTATTGTATAACCGTTAAAAGTGCAATAAAAAAAAACGACCGGGGGGTGGGAGTCTTGGACTACACACTACAGTACACTAGGCCTACTTGTGTACATTTATTTGGAAATGTTCTTAAAATCAGTCAATTTACTTCTTGGGTAGGGAGGGATTGTAACTATTTAAGTGTATAGATATATCTACGTGTATACATGATTGACTAACCATGCCAATGTGTTATTTTCTTGTCTGACTAATCAACAAACAACAAATACTATTGCATAACACGCAATGAAAGAAACGCAGGGTGGTTTTGCAATCATCGACTACACACCACATCACACTAGGCCTCCATGTGTGCATCTATCTGACCAAGTTGTTCAAATCAGTCGGACACACTGGATACAGTCTATTTACTTTGTGGGCAGGGAGGGTGTGGTTTAAAATGTTTTTTTTTATAGAGTTGGTTATTGTAATGCTATTAGATCTATATAATATAGGCCTAACTGCTGCCTACCTGAATATTTAGACCTACATCTCAATAATAGGTCTAAAGACTTGAGTCTATTATACACATTGGCTTCATCTAAGGTTTAAGCTATAAAAAAGGTTGTACTAGAAGCTTTTTGCAAAAAGTTTGTAACACCATTTTATAATGTTGCTACTTTAAAGTAGGCTACATATACTGACTCCTATAACTTCTACCAGCATCTTTGAATGTAGACTGACAAAATAGTTGTTAATTGCATCCTTTTTTTTTTTTTGATAATCTAAGTTGTTGATATCACATGACCAGAAAACAAGAGATGTGCATTTAAATTGATACCATATGTTGAAAGTTTTACTCATTTTTATTGAACATTTTGGTTTGTAACTTAGAAAAATTAATTAAACTACGATTTTAGCTAAAAAAAATTGTTTCTAGTTAAACTTTGGCCTTTATTATTTTTTTTAGTTAAACGAAATGTTTCTAACTTTTTAGGATATCTTTTGTTAATAGTGTGTCCACTTTTTCATTTATCTATATTTTATTTATAAAAAATTCCCAGATTCAAAGCATTCAAAGATTGCTTCGAGATACCAGTGATTACGAAACACTTTTGTCTTGTTGTCTCCTAGCTGGGTTTTCAGTTTTCGTACACCCCCTGCTTAACTAATTATGCATTTATGTAAATTCATCAACTTCAAATATTTTTTTTACTGATTTTTACATATATTTATTATCTAAATTCTGTATAGATTGAAGAAAAACAAAATTTAATATTTGTTATATGAATTTATCAAACAAACAAGTTTACGAAGACAGTTTGTGTGCAGACAAACTCAAAATCGGCCCCCGAGTGGTCCACACAGGCAGGTAAAAAGTCAGGTTTCAATATTTTCAGAAAGAACACCAGAATGAAATTCTATCAAAGGCAAATGAAAGAGAAGAATGGAGAAAGAAAGATCTTGTGTAATGCCCCAACGATCCAGCAGACAAAGGGATAGGTGAAAGTGAAGGAGAAGTGCCATGTGGCCTAACTGATGTCATATCATAATTATCTAATTGATCTAATTGTTTTGTAAGGGTCAATCTCTTATTTAAAGCCTGAAGACTAAAAAGTTTACAAAGACAGTTTGTGTGGAGACACAAACTCAAAATCGGCCCCCGAGTGGTCCACACAGGCAGGTAAAAAGTCAGGTTTCAATATTTTCAGAAAGAACACCAGAATGAAATTCTATCAAAGACAAATGACAGAGAAGAATGGAGAAAGAAAGTTGACGGATCTTGTGTGGTGCCTCAGCGGTCCACAGACCAAAGGATAGGTGAAAGTGAATGTGAAGTTAGATGTCAACCTGACCTAACTAATGTCTTATAATGAATATATAATTGCTCTAAATGTTTTGTAAAGGGACAATCTCTTATTCCTCAAGAAAAAAACATTTCCGTTAAAAAAAATAAAAAAAAATTCCTTTAGTTCAGTGTTTTATTGTCGGTATGGACTGTGCTATTCACGCGATAATATGAAAAAGTACTTATTAATTGTTATTTTAAATTATGTCCAACTTATATGCATACTAAATAGATTTTTTCTCTTTAAAAAAGGTAAACATTTTTTGTGTAAATGTAGTAGTTGGAATAACATAACTTACTTAACTTAGCAACACAGATGTAAACAAAATTTATTTGAGAAAAAAATCTAAAACCGTTTGCATAAATGTGTTAAAAATATGGTATATGGATATCTCCCATACTAAGGAGCCTCCAGTGTTTGTTACTATTAATAGTGAATAGTTGTAAAAGTGGTGTATTTTTATGAAACAAAATGCTTGCATAAGTGATTTAAAAAATTAGATTTTTCGCTTTCAAAAAAGAAAAAAGTAGCTGTTGCATCAGAACTATGAATGGTCTAAAATATTATGATGTCGGATTTTCACTCTTTTCTAGTTTACGAGATCTAAACGGGACGGACGGACAGACATTCCACACAAAACTAATAGCGTCTTTTCCCCTTTCGGGTGCCGCTAAAAACGTTTCCTTAAAAAAAAGATTCTCCCCTTCCTTTAGTCCCTGTTACGATGGACACTTAAATATAAATACACTTGAAATAAGAACACTCTCATGTAAACACAAATAAATTTAATCAGCCATCTTGACTGCTAGAGTAGTTTCCCCTGTGCATGGGCACAACTCTTCATTCCATATAACATTCGACAAAACTATTTACAGCCGTAAATATGTTCCAAATTAAATAACTACAATCAGATCAACAAAACTATTTTGAACAGTTAATATGTAGGCCTACAGTTCTTAAACATATTCTCCATATCTTGACGGTTTCTGGAGAGTGGCCCTAGGTCGCAGAGAGTACTGGTGAGTGTTTTGGGCGTTGGGCGGACTGTTAATACACTCATTCTCTGCGTCTGGGAAAATGTCAGTACAATTACTTTCTCTATCTGGAGAAAAGTCTATGTTGTTAGTGGTGTCAGGTCGTAGGTGTCTTCTGTTTCTTTGGTACTTGAAACCATTGTCCCCTTCTATAATGTAGGCACGTTCGTTCACTTTCCGACATACTCTGCCATGTCTCCAGGTAGTATCGTTTGGCGATTGATAGAAGACTTTCTGTCCGACGTTTATAAGCTTCATGTCACGAGCTGTTTGGTTGTAGTGTTTTCTGACACTTTGCTGTCGCTTCTCCCGTTTGGCCGCGGCTTCTTGTTGTGACATTCTTGCAGGATGCTCTCTTCTTGGCAATAGCGTTCTTGTTGCCCTTCCAAAGAGCATCTGAGCCGGACTTAAGTTGGTATCTTGCCTGGGCGTATTTCTAAACTCTAATAGGGCTTCATAGGCATCTGATTTACTTTCTTTGGATTTTTTCATCAGATTCTTTAATATTTTCACTACTGCCTCTGCCTTGCCTTTTGACTGATGATGTCGTGGTGAGGATTTTAAATGATGGACACCCAATGCTTCCATAAATGCGGTTAATTCAGCAGATGAAAACTGAGGTCCAAAATCACTGATACAAACTTTGGGGACCCCATATCTGGCAAACAATTTTTTTGGTTTTCTTATAACAACTTGACTTGTTGTCGTGTGCAAATGTTTTACTTTAATAAAATTTGAATAGTAGTCAACTATGGCAAGGTATTGTTGGTTAAATATTTGAAACGAATCTATTCAAATTTTGTCCCAGGGATTTGAACCCTCATTATGCTATATTAAGGTTTCTTTCTGGTTTGCAGGTTTACTTTGCTGACAAGGTTGGCATGCATTAGCTATTTATTTTATTCTTGCTGCTATTCCCAGCCAGAAAACTGCGTCCCTTGCTATTCTCATCATGGCATCATACCCTAAATGTGCTGCATGTAGTTTGGTCTCAACTTTCTTTTCTTAATGCTCTTGGGATAATTATTCTCTCCCCTTTCATTAGAAGGCCATCCTCATAAGTCAGTACATCTGCAAGTGACCAATACTGTTTAAGTTCTGGTACAATATGATGCTTATCTGGCCAACCGTTCAGTATGTACTGTTTCAATATCTGCATCTCATTGTCTAATTTGACTGCATTTTTAACTTTATCTAACATTACATCTGGGAGGTCCAGTCCTACAGTGTTGATAAAGGTGTCAGAAAAATCTTTCTGCTCTGGCAAAGGGTCTCTGTTTAGCGTGTCAGCAATCTATAATCTGTTTCCTTTGGTATACTGGTACTGAACATCGTATCGGTACAAACGCATCATTAAGCTTTGAAGCCTTTTAGGTGCACAACTGAGCTGTATTATTATTGTTCTGCCGTACGTGTACTGGTCAAATTTTTCTAGAGCTACTACTAGGGTTCCATGATTAGATATCTTCTGTTTGACACTATTAAATGCTTTCTCACAGTCATTCGATCACACGAATAGTTTGTGTTTCTTAGTTCTGTTATTGGTTGTAGGTCTGCTGAAAGACCTGGGATGAATCTTGATAGATATTGTATCATTCCACAAAATCTCCGAACCGATGTAATGTCTTCAGGGGTTTTTAGATTTGTTATGGCTCTCACCTTGTTTGGGTCTACTTTTATACCTGACTGGGAAATAATGTGTCCCAAAAACACAATTTCTGACTTTTGGAATGCTGATTTCTTTTCATTTAGTCTGATGTTCTATTCCTTTAGCCTATTGAGTAATTTTGATAGGTTTTCCTCATGATTTTTGCGAGCCTCTTCTACTGTGCCCCCCTTTCCAATTACCATTATATCATCCACCATGTTAAAACATCCTGTTAGTCCCTCCAACGCATCATTCAAATGTCTTTGAAAGACTTCCGAGCTTACTTTGAGACCAAAAGGAAGTCTATTCCATTTGTATCTACCGAATGGGTCGCCATTGCAGTGAGACCTGATGAGTCCGGGTCTAGTTTGATATGCCAAAAAGCTTCCTGAATGTCGACTTTGCTAAATATCTTGGCGTTACCCATTTCAGCCAAAATGTCTTCTAGTGTTGTTAGGTTGTAGTGCTCCCTCAGTAGTGCCTTGTTCAAGGGTTGAGTATCAATGCAGAATCTGATACTGCCATCTGATTTCTCTACCAATGCCATTTGGCTAAACCACTCTATGGGCTCAGTTATTCTTTCCAAAATTCCTCGTTGAACTAATGAGTTTAGTTCGGCTCTGACTTTCTCTTTTAATGCTATAGGAATTCTTCTACATGGTAAGACTTTGGGCTTCACTGTTTTGTCTATTTTCAATGTAGCCACGCCCAAGTCACCGAGTGTGTCAATGTTTTGATGTTTGTTTCCTGTGGCTTCCACTTTGGCAATAAATCGATCTTCATTTATGTGAATGAGTTCCATCTTCCTCATTGTTGATAATCCTAGCAGGCATGTTAGATCATTTGGTACTACCACATACTCTACATTGAATTTCTCATTGGTCTTTAGATTGGTGGTTACCAACGTAGCTTTTCCTTTTGGCTCCATTACCGTCTTATTCCACATTGTTAATCTCTGGGACGTCGGTACTATCTGGTCTTGGCACACATATTTTTCGTTTAAGGTATTGACGTCGGCGGCACTGTCTACTTGAAATCTGACTCTGGTTGTTGATTATCATGACGGCCGTCATCCTATGCTTTTTGGGGCCATTCATTGCCATTACCCATTCATTTTGGAGTGTAACTTCATCTTTTTCTGTGTCTGAGTCTATGTTGCTCTGTGTTTTTGCTTGAGTAATGCTGTATATTTTCTTTTTGCAGACTGAGGCGAAATGATTCCTGCCTCCACAAATGTGACATGATGTTCCCCAGGCCGGACATTTTCCCTTTATGTATTCATGGTCGTCCTTGCAAAATTTACATGTTTTCCTTTGTCTTGGCCCTTTGTCACTCTGTTGATATTCCTTTCTGTATTTTGGGCCTGACTTAGATGTTGAGATTCTTTCAATCGTTGGTTTGTCCAAAAGTTCGTTTCTTCCTTCTCTGATATCTTTCATTTGCCTTTGTGATCTTTCATATATCCTACACACATCTATGCATTTCTGTAGGGTTAGTTTATCGTCTTGATACAGTTTCATCTTCAAGTGTTCACTTCTAACCCCTAAGATAATTCGGTCCCTAATCAGACTCTCTTCTAGTTTATCAAAATTGCAGCTGCTTGCCAGTTTCTTCAGGACAGTTATGTACGAGTCAATGTTCTCGTCCTCTTCTTGTCTTCTCGTATTGAAGACATATCTCTCATATGTTTGGTTAATTCTCCCAACATAGAACTCTTCAAAACTCTTTAAAATTTCATTTATTTTTGTCTCCTGCCCTTTTCCAAATGAATCAAACACGTCTGCTGCCTGACTTTCAATTATGGACATTAGTGTTGCTACACGTATATCTTCTGTCTTAATTGTGAGTTTCATGGCCTTTTCATAGTTATCCCAGTCTCTTCTGAATCTTTTCCAATTGGCCGCCATATTGCCTGTTTGCAATAGCGGTTGCGGTACTGGGAAATATCTATTAGCAGTTGCCATTTTAGCTACTGATTTCTTATATTTTCCTCAAGATATTCTAGGTTATCGTTTACCTTTATTAGATGTGTAAACCGCTGCCACCATGTTACGATGGACACTTAAATATAAATACACTTGAAATAAGAACACTCAGGTAAACACAAACAAGTTTAATAAGCCATCTTGACTGCTAGAGTAGTTTCCTCTGTGCATGGGCACAACTCTTCTAACTTTCCATCAACAGTCGCTGTGCATGTGGTGCTATTGCAGTTCACAGTTGTTGTAAACTTTTTCCCACCCGACTGACCATTTTTTCCACGTGAGAACTTTTTGAGTTTTGTTTATTCTTGGAGGTAAAACTGACCTGAGCAAGTGTGTGTTAAGTAACTGGAGCTATGATCGCGGATTTGTCGACGGAGGATTGTTTTTCTTGAATCGTTTTTTTGTGACTAGGGATCTGTACATGTTATTAGGAGTACCGTGAAATTATTTCTTATTACTTAGAGTATTGACTGTTCATAGTTGGATTGTGCTTCTGCAACCAGAAGGATATCGGCGACCTGACAATCAGTAAGTTAACTTTTATTAGTCTACTCAAAAGTCGTAACAACTGGTGTCACAAGTGGAATTCCGCCCACTCTACTTACAATGTCTACTTCTAAACGCCTTCACGAGCTCCAGATTAACGAAATCCGAAAGAAGCGGTGGCCGAGCGGTAAGGCACTAGGCTTCTGAACAGGGGTTTCGGGTTCTAATCCTGGTGAAGACTGGAATTTTTAATTTCGGTATCTTTGGGCGCCTCTGAGTCCACCCAGCTCTAATGGGTACGTGACATTAGCTGGGGAAAAGCAAAGGCGGTTGATCGTTGTGCAGGCCACATGACACCCTCGTAAACCGTAGGCCACAGAATCAGATGACCTTTAAATCATCTGCCCTATCTGTGGCATTTTACGTCTCGAGAGACGATCTTTTCCCTTTGCAACTTCTTGTGTGACTAAGGAGGATATCCTTGATACACAGCTGCGATCGCAGGTTAGGCATATATAATCACCAGGCGCCGTTGTATTTACACCCTTCTTTCTGCTTCTGTTGTATATGACATCTGCAATCCGTGACCCTTCCTTTATGTGGATCTATCCAGTGTTACCTCTTCCCAGCTGTCAGTGTCGATTTTGAAGAGCTTCATGTCGCGTTTGCATACATCCGTATAACGTAAAAGTGGGCGACCAGTGGCTCTCCTGCCTTCTATTAGATCGCCATACAGGATGTTCTGTGGAAGTCGACCTACTGGCATTATACGAACGTGGCCAAGCCTAGGCGTCTGCTGCTTATAACAGAGCGGATGTCCTGGCACCCTGCTCTTTGTAGCACTTCCACATTGGTTATCTTATCTTGCCAAGGTAACAAAAGTGATCAACAATTTCTAGTGCTTGGCCATTAATGCTTACTTGAGGCGCAGTGTTTGTGTTTTGGACTTCTTCTTCTTCTTGAAACTGTCAGGTAGAGTTGAGTCTTCTGCTCTTGGAACTCTAGGCCAGCAAAAGTGAACAAGTGCTCTCTTTCACCGGCCTGAATGAGAACAGTATACACTGTTCTGTATGGCGGGTGGGTCAGACACGTAACAAGAGGCCGCGTACATTAAGACCCCCGCCATTTTCCTTTTTTCTATACCAGGCTAACCGTGTGGGACACGCCATTTATGTAACGGCCCCTTGAGGAACAGCGCCTGGATTGTGACAAGGTTGTGGGAGCCTTTTTACAACTCCGCTCAGTGCAGTGAGGATGCTCTCGCACCCCCTTAGGCACCCCCACGGGAGTCTTGTTTTGCTACCCTTTAGCCTAATCGTTTCCTCCTACGATCGTTTCCACCCGGGCGCCACTATGAGGCAGGGTAGCATGCCCGGGTTGTGTTTTGGACAAGTATCTTAGTCTTACTTTGACTGATGTTTAAGCCAGGGACTGTAGCTGAATATCAGAATCAGCCACAATAGCTGCATCATCAGCATAGAGGAGTTTCCTGATGAGTAGCGTCCTAAGCTTGGTTTTTGCCCGCAGCCTTGATACATTAAATAGGCGAATCTAGCACATATGGAACCTTGCATCGAGAAAAAGCGATCTGCACACCTCGCTCACAAGACAAAGCCTAGTTCAAAATCTTTGTAAGCCTTCAAAAGTGCTACTAAAGAGGCGAAACAAATGGCTAGACAATGTGCTAACAACTTTTGGAGGGATACCTGCAACAGAATCCAAGACAGTCTCTACTCAGGAAATAGCAAAGCTCTGTTTGGTGGCATTAAAGCGGCCCTGGGTCCAACAGTGTCTAAGCCTGCCCCCCTTCTATCTAAATCTGGAGAAAAAATTACAGATCAAACCATGGACAGAACACCACCTCGATGTCTATGCCACACAGAATACAGTAGACGATCTTATCCAGTACTAGAATGCCTAGATGAGCTTCCGAGCCTTAGTGACCTCAAAAAAGCAATTAAATGCATAAAAAATAGAAAATCTCCAGGGAGTGATGGTATCCCAGTGGAAGTAGTTAAGGTCAACAAATCACTCCTGCTCCCTAAACTCTATATTCTCCTCTGCCGCTGTTGGGAAACAGGTCATGTCCCACAGGACATGCGTGACGCAACTATAGTCACAATATACAAGAGCAAAGGGGATCGGAGTGGCTGCAACAATTATAGGGGTATCTCTCTCCTCAGCATAGTTGGCAAAATCTTTGCTAGAGTGGCACTATCCAGGCTGCAAGTGATAGCTTCTAGAGTCTACCCAGAGTCTCAGTGTGGATTCAGGAGTAGTAGATCCACCATAGACATGATATTTTCTCTACGACTACTGCAGGAGAAATTCAGAGAGAGAGACAGACCCCTTTACATTGTTTTTGTTGATGGTCAGCAGAAGTGACCTTTTCAAACTCCTGAGGAAAATAGGTTGCCCTCCCAAACTACTGAAGTTCATTGAGTGCTTTCACGAGAAAACTAAATGTACTGTCAAATTCAATGGAGCCCAACCAGCCCCTTTTGAGGTTTGCAGTGGTGTCAAGCAGGGATGTGTGCTCGCACCTACTCTGTTTGGCATATTCTTCTCCTGTCTGCTGCATTATGCGTACAACGACATAAACGATTTTGCCCAAAGCTAAATGAAAGCAAGAAACAAACTTTAATTTAGAATAAATACAAAAAAACGATACTTTATTTGCATAAAACCAAAAAATAAACTAATGGTAAAATATGTACACTAGATTGTCACTAAACCCAAACAACTAATCAGAAATCGTCTAGATCAATGCTATTACAATAATCGACACTAACAAACCAGCTATCTAAATTACATCAACATGCTACACTAAGAATACTAGTTCCACGTTTAAAAACCTACATTTGCATACCAATAATAGCTAGTTTAGATCCACGCCCAAATGAAACCGTAATACCAAAAATACTCTTTACTATTCTAGGTCTACAACGACAACAGAAACTAGACCTAAGTATATGAACAGGCAAAGGCAGCAATAAAAAAAAAACATAGCAGCAGTTGCAGCAGTAACAATAGCCTGCAACATACAAATATACAAAACTATAAATACCAAAAATAAAATCATCTATAGGTCTATTTACAATTTTCTTCGTTACTCAAGAGTTTGGACGAGAAGAAGTAAGGGAAAGATCACTCTCTTATTTCTGCTTTTTTTTTAGTTTTCAAAAGATTTTAATAATTTCCAGATATTTCCATGACTTTTTCGTATATTTTGCAATTTCAGGAGATTTCAAGAAGCGGGAATTCTGTTATAAGTTATAAAATGGTTTAATTTAATAATTTAGACCTAGAATTAGCGCGGGTCCTTTCAAAGTGCAAGGCATCTTGCGGTCACGTAGGGGCCTAAGGCCAGCCCTGCAAAATAAAGGCGTATGCTACGCCGTGGGTTGACTAGTATTATATATTCCTACTAGATCTAGAACATAAACACTCATCATGGCAGGCTGAGCTGAATGCGCATCTCTAATACATACAACATTGGTAAACAAACTACCAACTATTTTGACATCCAGTAGAAAAGTAAATCTACATTGAAATATACAACATATTTACACACAGTTAAATGAACAAAATAAAATAGTTCTGTAACTTACAGGCAGTCCAAGGTACAGAATATTGAAAACAATTACATGCAAGATCACAAAGATCATCACCTGTCACGCAGACAGATACTGTACCGACTGGAGACTGGTCAACTGTTTAAGAAACAGCATGTTAGTGTAAATGTGGAATGGTTCGAATGCGTGTTGAAAGGGGTGGAGAACCAAAATGGATAAATAGAAACTAAATAGTGTTTATAGTGTTCATGAAGATTAAATTAATTATAAACTCTGACGTTGACGTTTTGTGTTGGTGTATTGTTCAAAGAGTCTCATCATATTACAAAACGTAACAAGTGGCGCGAAACGTAAAGGTAAAACCCACGTATTCCTCTACACATAGTTGATCTCCTGTCAACAGACAGTAGAGATATTAAAGTCTAGATCTAGAGACATGATACTATTCGATTTGACTATAAGTAATAGAAAATGGCGGTCAAGGCTGAGGTAGCAGCGTTGAAAGAAGAAGGGAGGTTGTTGGAGCTTGAAGAGGCGGAACTAAGTAAATACGTGCAAGAAAGGTTGATGGAGAGGGAGAGATTAGCTATGGAAAGAGAAAAAGAAAAGGAAAGATTAGAAATGGAAAAAGAAAAGGAAAGATTAGAAATGGAAAAAGAAAAAAAAAGATTAGAAATGGAAAGAGAAAAAGAAAAGGAAAGATTAGAAATGGAAAAAGAAAAGGAAAGATTAGAAATGGAGAAAAGGAAAGATTAGAAATGGAAAGAGAAAAGGAAAGATTAGAAATGGAAAGAGAAAAAGAAAAGGAAAGATTAGAAATGGAAAGAGAAAAGGAAAAGGACAGATTAGAAATGGAAAGAGAAAAAGAAAAGGAAAGAGAAAAGGAAAAGGAGAGATTAGAGAGGGAGGACAAAAGAGAAAAAGAAAACGAGAGATTAAACATGGTGGACAAAAGAGAAAGAGAACAAGAAAACGAGAGATTAGCAATTGAAAGGGAAAAGAAAAACGAATTAGTAGCCATGGAAAGAGAGAGATTGGCGTTCGAAAAAGACCAAGAAAAAGATAGCGATAAAAGAATAGGGAAACTACAGGAAATAAACTGGCAAAGTATAAAGGTGCGATATTCGAAGAAGCTAAAATGGACATAGAATTTTTTTTTAAGAAATTCGAAATAGAAATGAGAGAAATGGAATACCCTGAAGACAAATGGACATTCTTATTGTCTAAATCATTAACAGCGGAAGTTCCTTAAAAAATATGTATGAACCAGGGTAACTATAGTGTTGTGAAAGAACAACTACTTCGAACTTTCGGGAAAACAGTGACTTTCTATCGACAACAGTTTGTCAATTGTGAATTAGAACCAGAGGATGACCCGGAGACTTTCCTTGACAGAATGAGCAGCCATTTCGATAACTGGATAGAAACCGCTGAGGTAGAAAAAAACTTTGACAGCCTTAAGACATTTCTCATGCTGGACAAAGTAATTTACGAGTGCCAGGAGGAATTAAAATATTTCTGTTGGAGAGGAAACCGAAATCCATAGAAGACATAGTAAGACTGATAAGGGCTTATAAAGTGGCACATCCCGAGAAGAAATTATCTAGAGGCAGTGATATAGAAGAAATAGTTGCTGTGACATGTCGGATTAAGATTTGGCCGTTTTGGGTGTCTAGGGGATTTTATAGTTTGAGAATCCTTACTTGCACATATAAACTACAAGCACAGCGTTATAATGCAGGCAACAAATACTATATTTAGATGTAAACTTATGTACAGTTTATTATACAAAATAAGATAATGAAAGGTGAAATGCTGTACAGTTGCTAGTATGGAATCTAGCGTATTTACATATATAGGAGACTATCATCATCAGATATTAGAACCAAGTGGTCTGAGTGTCATTAGGCTGGTTGCTTAGCTTTTGGTCCTTGTGCTGCACTGGTGAGACGGGTGTGGCTGGTACTGATGCTGTCTGCTGGTGGGCTGGCGTAGTGGATCCAGGCTCCGTGTGCAGTCCAACTTGTATGGTTGCAGAACTAAGCTGCGTCTACCAATCAGTTAAGCCAGTGACGAGTCTGTGGCTAGCGTTGTTACTTGGACTCTTGAAGGATGAGTAGGTCTGATGTCTACAGATCTGGTGCCAGCAAATCTGCTATCAGCTTTAGGTTGCTAAGATTTCAGGCGGATGTAGTCTATAGATAAAAGCTGCAACGATATGATGTATGCGTTGGTTTAGCCATAATGATAACACTGGGAGGTAGATGCCTTTCCGTGAAGGACATCTTCAGACTGATGTATAGAAACCATAAGCTAGTTTCATAATTATCAAAGGGACCTAACAAATGAATATAGTGTCCCATCAAGGGAGATAACAATAATAATGGGGACTCCCATAAAGGGAAATAACAAACAGTAATAAGTGATATATGATAAGTTATATAAGTGACGCTCACCAATCACGGTGAATAGCAAGTACATGCATTACTAAGATAAATGAGATGAAAGGGGAAGGGGAGACCATGCTCTCACATAAGTAAACAGAGCATAAGTAAATACATACTCAGTAATAAGACATGTTTACATAAATGTTTGGATAATTCCCTGCCAAGGAATTAATCAATGATACTACGTTGAAGGCTCGTGCTGAGCGCTAATATATCAGAGTTAAAACAATAATAGTTAAAGAGCTAAATACATCTGGTAAGAATTGTTAATAAACTCTAGCCCAGCTGGTTTGAACATTTAGCCATTAAGGTCATGATATAAAATATAAGTATACAGTAATCTACTTACATCATCCATGATAAGAATGCACAAATATATACACAAGTAATGTAGTAATAAATGCACAAATATACATATATACATTACTAAGTAAAATGGTTCTCAAGCACTTTACTAAGTTACATACCACCAATCCAAAGTGAAATAAGGGAATGAAAATAGTCTAGAGCTCAAGCAAGAGTTAGATGTGCTCCCTGTGGGCTCTCCAGCGTGAATGAGATCGGACGATGAAGTTTGTCCATATACACATGGATAGAAAGGGGGGGGGGGGTGAGTGGCGGGAGATAGGTGCAAAGGTGGTCTAGACTATCTGACGTCTTTGACAATGGGGGTCCACGCTTGACCGTGACGAGAGTTTCCGGGAGATAGACATTGCGCGAAATCGCGAGTTGAAAGTCCTGGAAATCAGCCCAGGTGGCCAGGTGGATTATGAAGGGGAGATTATCGGAGCTCGGCCAAAATCAAGGGAGATTATACCTTGATAATGGCTAGTGCTAGACGAACAGCGTTGCCCGAGGCGTTAAGTTGAATGGGTACTTTGAAGTGACCAGCCGCTCCCGGAAGGGGGGGGGGTCAACGGGTGTTTGCCACGATAGATGGAGGGAGTGTACTCTTGTCAAGAGTCTAGTGTGACACGTGTCAAAGTGGGGATAGTAAAATGTGACATCGCTGTCAAAGGGGGTGGGGTTGGATTGGAGGGGTGGTGGCTGTGTTTTTAGCGCTTGATTGGCTAAATTAATAAAATTGATGATTAATAGCGAGTAAATAAATTAATTAAATGCTTAGACCTGAGTGATATCTTGAGTGAGCTAAAACGGTTCGTCACAGTTGCCTTTAACAGAACATGTGAGACACAGAATAGCTCTCACAGAACAAGGGAGACACAGGATAGGCATAATAGACGTGGTACAAATGAAAGACAATATGATAATTGCAAAGGAAGATATCAAGGAAACAGACAGGAAAGAAAGGACTGGGAGAAAGGTGGAATAGAACAAGGTTTATCATTGTCATGTGATACTGGAGCATTGGAGGTTTTTCAGACATTTGTAGGGAACAAAACAGACAAGGCCATTAGGGACACAGGAAGCACTATTATTGGAGTGAATAAGAAATTAGTGGAAGACCATGAATATACAGGCAAATCTAGGAAGTGTTTTATGTTTGGGAGATTGTTCAATTACTGATTGCTAGAGTTAACATTGATACACCGTATAATATGGGGACAGTGGAGGCTTGTGTTGTAGATTAGGGTGATATTTAATTATCGGGAACATTCATGGGGTGAAAATGTGTTCAGAGATGGAGATAGAGAACTGTGATAAAGGCTACTCAATGTAAAAATGGGGATTTAGAAGAAGACATAAGATCCCATCAATCAGATGACATGAGTAGATCATAAGATGAAAGAATTAATAGATAAGGTAGAAAGAAATGCAATTGGAATGAGCCTAAATCAAAATAAAGTAAGACAATCAGTGGTATGGGGAAAGCAGTATAAACCCACCTACAGACGTACAAATCCATACATCTTATGCTTTAATTGTGGGAGAACGTGACATACTAGGAGACAGTGTCAACAGTTAAGCAGAGTTAAGGAATTAAAGTAAAATATTGGAGAGGTGTATACGAGAAAAGAGAGGGCTATTAGCAGGCTAGAAAACAGTACAGCTGGATCATTCGGTAGTGGGATCACAATGGGACATCATTGCAAAGGAGGGAAATGGAAAAGACGGCATGTCAATAATGCTAGAATTATATAGATATGATAAGAAAAGGTGGTGATGATATTTATTGTTCTAAGCAAATATATTTGTAATGAATTAGATATCATGCCGATGCTATAAACGTTTTTATCCAGCTACATCAAAGTCAATTTGTGGTTCAATGTTAGTGGCCTGTTTCAGCAGTCCACTGTGTGTAAAAAAGCTGCTTCTGTGACTATACTAAGTCTCAATGTTCGAAAGCTTTTGATAAAGACAACTATAGTGTTTTTTCCTGTTCGCTAATTTGTTAGAGTTCTTTCTGCAACAAGTAGCGCTAACAGTTGTTAGCCAGAAAGTTTAATGAAAGTAATTTTTTTTTAACTCAGCAGTCAACATTAGGGGTTGGTGATGGAGGGAAGCAATGAGCGGAGAATCATCTCTACCTCCCCTCCCCTGAATCCTGTGATGTCTATATTATATAATTACTCAGGAGTCATTTTTTTCCCATTTTGTCAGCTTTTCTTTAGTTAGAATCGTTATAGTTGCTATTTTTTTTATAACGTCACCGATAGCCCATAGCCTAAAGATAAAATATACGTTAACATTTTTTAATTATTTTCAAAATTAAGGTCGCTTATTAAAGAGTGCCTAACTTTTCGGTGCCTAATTTTCTGCCTTGTCAAAAAGTGCCTAATTATCCGGTGCCTAAATTTCCGGGTGCCTAAATATACCGTTGCCTAAATATCCGGATGCCTAAATATACAGTGCTTAAATATCAGTAAATATGTGGTGCCTAAATATCCGGTGCCTAAATTCCCTAAATTCCATTGTAACATATACATATATGTTAAGGCTACTACATTATAGAAGTTTTGTAAAGGCTAGATAGGAAATGTGAAAATTTTAAGTTGTAGAAAGTTGATATGTAGATTTTGCACAATGTATTTTATTTTGTTTTGATTTTGTTTGATTATAATTATTCTATTAAAATTACATTTGTAAGAAAATTATCGAAATGGTGTGGTAGAAATACATAAAAAGAAACGTCAAGACTAGAATCATTATATAGGCCTGATGATACTAAGAAGTAAATAGGCATTGGGTTAAAATCTATGGTACTATTAAGAGTGTGATGAATTAGTAATATGCCGGGTCATCTTGTTGGGGGTAGAATATGCATGGAGCAAGATAGAATAGAATTGGTTTTTTTACTATTGGATTGCGGCTGGAATGAGGGTGTTTTGTACAAGCATAAAATTATGGGTGGGGAGTTGTATTAATGAAATGTGATACAATTCTATTTAGCAAATCTTTGATAGAAATATGATTACTTATATTTACGTTAGCAGAAGTTGTTTCAATTGCTCATAATAAAAGTTATTATTGCGATGAATATAATTATTATTTAACGTTAGAATTGTATTGGTATTAACATGACATTGTGTATGATTTTGTTTTTTTTTTATTACATTATGGTTCTCTATGTTACAGAGAATTTAGAATTTGTTTAAAAACTGAATAGTCTGATAATAAATTTGGTGATTTGTATTTTGGACTTCGATCATGGAACTATTATAAAGGAACAACGACTTCGAAATATGTCTTTGCGCATCCTGTCTGTGAATCCTGCAGTGTATTATTTAAAATAATTACAAAGACAATGAAGGATTTTACGCTTTGAACGCGTGCGATTTACCCGTGTTGATTAGAAAATGTTTTTTAGCTCTTTATAAACAAAGTCTTAAAACCTTCATCCATTTTCAGACAATCTGCTTTGGTAGATATCATTTTTTAGAGTAAAAGATCATCACAAAATTATTTTATTTTTGATCATCCTACTCAAAATTATATGTTTTCAGGGATTCCAACGTTGGGTTTTTTCTACTAGATCTGGTGCATTTGTATGTGCTACTTGTAGATGAGCCTACCTTTCCGCATTAAGCGGAACCGTCCCGCTAAAACCTTAAAAAATTAATTAAAACTCACATGTTATGCCGTTCCTCATTGGCACTTTTATTTTGTTCGCAAAGTCCGAATTCCGACAAAATAAATCGTTATTTTTTTCTTAATATAAAAAGAAAATATTGAATACAAAATTCATTTATTGCTTACATTTCGTCTTATTATGGCCTACATTTGGTTAAGCTAAGCACTAATGCTTCGTTTATTCAATGACAAGGGTCATTTATAATCATTCCAAAACATTTTTCCGATATGTCTTTAACACATTGATTTCTAAGAACAGAATAGAATTTAATAAGGACAAGGTTTCTAGACTATGTCTAAATTCTAGTACAGACTTATTTCAAATCTTTATCTTAAATGTAGATACAGATCTACTGCCTATATATTTGATTTTCTAGGTCTAGATCTAGATTCAAGTTGTAGTCTTGACTTAAACATTGATCTATATCTATCTATACATTTAAATCTATTCTAGACCATCACAAACCAAACTCACCAACCACTAGCCAGATCCACTCCTGTTGTAAAATCTACTAAAACTAAAACAATACCCTCATTAAACAAACCTACTAAAGAAGTAATACCAAAATACCTTAAAACCTTAGTAATAAATTTTCAAAGCATTAGGAACAAAACAGCAGACTTAGAAACTTTATTAGAATGTGAGAAACCAGATATAATTGCAGGAACAGAAACTTGGTTACATCCTGAAATTTATAATGCAGAAATTTTCAATAGTAATTATGAATTTTTTAGAAAAGATAGAGGAATTCTTTTAGCAAAAAAACAGGCAGCATTTACAGACCACCAAATTCTAGTTTAGAATACATGCAGGAACTATTTAATCAGTTTACTACACTTAAAGAGACAAATAAAATTGCAGTTTTTTTTTATTATGGGTGATTTCAATCTACCTGATATAAATTTAAAAAACACTAACCATAGATAAACACCAAAACCTTAAGGACATAAATGAGCTTTTCATAGAAACTTTACAGAACCAAAGTTTAGATCAAATAATTAAAAAGCAAACTAGATTAAACAACACATTAGATCTCTTCTTAACCAACAGACCTGGATTAGTAGTTGATTACGATATTATCCCTGGACTATCAGACCATGAGATCATAAAAATACAGTCAGATAAAAGAAGTAGCCAATACAAAACCCAAAAGAAAAATCTTACTCTGGAATAAATGTAACTTAACACAACTATACCAAGCTGCAATAAACTTTCAACAAACATTCTTATTAGAAAAAGACATTAACCAACCAGTCGATGACCTCTGGAATTTCATAAAAAACTATCTTAAAAGCATTATAGAAAATCATATACCAACTAAATATACATCAAACAAAATAAATAAATGCTGGTTTAATAATAGACTAAAGCTTTGTATACAGAAGGAAAACCTATATAGAAAATTTAAAGAAACTATGTCAGAAAGAGTTTACAAAAAGTATATAAAAATTAAACACCTAACCCAAAAAGTAAGCAGACAGCTGCAGAGTGAATACATAAACAATGTAATATCTAAAGATAACAACAAAAAACTATGGTCATACATTAAGTCTAAGAAAATGGAAACAACAGGCATAGCGCCATTAAAAGATGAACATAACATAATACATAATGATAATGAAACTAAAGCAAACATCCTAAACAAATACTTTGCATCAGCATTCTCAGCCCCAGGAGACAAAGACATATTACTTAATTTGAACCAAGTAGACAACATAGGAGATATAGTAGTACAAGAAAAGGGAATCCAAAAACTATTAGCCAACATCAAACCTAACAAAGCATCTTGACCTGATGGTATTCCAGCTAGATTACTCAAAGAACTAAGCAATGAGCTAGCACCAGTGTTCAAAATACTTTTTCAGGCATCTTAACCAGGGCAGAGTACAAAGGGACTGGAAAGAAGCTAATGTCACCCCTCTATTTAAAAAAGGAGAAAAATCAGACACAGGAAACTACAGACCAGTATCACTTACCAGCATCACATGTAAAATCCTAGAACACATAATATGTATCAACATCATAAACCACTAAGACATAATGTCCTCATCCCATACCAACATGGCTTTAGGAAATATAGATCATGTGAAACACAACTAATAGGTCTAATAGATGTTTACCGTTGGTCAGTGCAGGTGGAGGTCGGTCAGTGGGAGTCACAGATTGAATGTAGCGTGACCCCCACAAAGCCATCCACACTTCTCTCTGCAGGTGCCGCTTTCTCCTTCTCCAGTTGATCTGCCTTTGGTTAAGGGGGCATCGTTTTCGTTGTCTGGCCTTTCTCTCAGTCAGCACCGACGGCAGCTTCATGGCAGGAAGAGAGGCAGCGGATGTCATGGCGGTGGTAATCAAGACCATTGGTCTTACACATTGCTCCATCACGCTTTCTCGATGCACCGTAGGCCCCCAGGAGGCCAGGTTGTCAAACTTGGCATAATCTTCAAGCGTGTCCGAAAGACATGTCTGTGGGGCACGTGGGCAACGTCCTATGTGCACAAGTCCATCGGCAGCACCACCATCAGTGCTTCTTTGCTGCTACTGGTATCAGGACAAACGTCGGTTTGGTCAAGACTTTGTTGGAAGTTCTTCCGGTGATCACACTCTCCCCTCGAGGCGGCCCCGTCAGCACAGTTCTTATTAAACGTCTGGGTGCAGGCAGGAATCACGATGGCATGATCAGATCTATGCTCAGCGCTGTCACAACAAATGTCAGGATTCTTGTCATAGGAGCCAAGCTTGCACGGCTCGCTATTACAGTCATAGACAACACTACCATCAACGGGGTCTCCGTTGAGTAGTGGATTGTTTATACCTGTTGACATGGTAGCTATCTGGTCATCGATCTTGTTCATCACGGTATCAAACGATTCATCAGTCTTGTTCAGTGAGGTAATGGTTTCTATCTGTTTAATCATGGTACAGATCTGCTCGTTGACCTCTTTCAGCACGGCACTCATGACCTCTCTGATATCTGGTTCTACCTCAAACAGGTAGGTCTCGGGATCCCCTTCATTAACCAGGTTCTGTCTAAGATTGGCTCTCATCTTCTCTTTGTCACAGAAGATCCCCAGCTTCCTGGCTCGGAGCTCCTCTTTAAACTGTTTACAGCTAAGTTCATCTAGCTTCCTAAGCGTTGTCATTCTTATCCTTTTGTTTAGCTGCCTAAATCCCACTTCTGACACCAATTGCTATAACTCTAGGTTAGGCACTCAACGAAAAGGCATGCAACTCAACACAGTTTAACAGGAAATAATAGTTGTGTTTATTCACTGGGGTAAACACATAACATCCTTCAGCTTCCTCAGAGTCTTACTACTAAGTATACCAGTCCTTTGCTATTTAACCTGAATGTGGACCAACGACAGCCTTCCCCGCTTCGCTCCAGGTCCCTACTACAACCTTCAGGCAGCACAAACGTTGGCCTTTTAGTTTCCCTAACATTCAGACTCTTCACAGTTCCTGATGCACTGTTCTTCTCTCCATTCTAGCATCTTCCTGTTTACGTTCACTAGTGCGCACCTCAAGCACTGGTGCAAGGCAGGGTTACAACAATATCTAGACTGGAAACCGGAAATAAATTCTTATCCGCGACTGATCGATTCACAGATGTATCTATATATATAGATTTTTATGTACGTAATTTTTTTTTCAAGCACTAGGGGGACTCGCCCCAATCAATCTACTTTGTCTTAGAAAAGTAATGATCTTTTGTTTTCAAAATTTAGAAATAATGCAAAATCATTTCTCGGATATTCACGCAAATATATTAAACAAAGCCATTTCCTGTTTGTTTCCATTGAGATAATGTTTCAAAAATCCTAGATCGAAATAATTTATGTTGATTTTAATCATCTTATGTACATTTAAATAGATTGATTACCTAGATCTTTTCAGATTATGTATCTAAAAATTGCAAAAATAATTATGAGACGAGAGTACTCTTATTTTTCGATGTTCAATTACTAGATCTAGATCTAAAAATTAAATTATATGTTACATAGGTTAGGGTTGAAAAAAAAAGACTTTACTTCTTTTAACTACTTTACAAAACAACGCCTTGATCCAACTTTCTGAAACAATTTCACGACATTTTTTGTAGTGTTAAAAAGAGTCCATGTCCAGTCTAGATATAGTATATGTAAGTCTATGGTCAGGACGTTCTGAATTCGCAGATATATGGAACGAATTTATGTAAAAATGCTTTTGAAACACAAATTTAAAGGTTAATTTTATTAAATAGTGAAATCAATAGACTATCTTTTGTATTTTCATGTGTCTAAATAAAAAGCTATATGTGCAAGTGAAGTTCTTAAAATTAGATCTAGATCTAAATCCTTTCGATCTTTTCTCATGTCAACATTGTAAACAAAGCCAAGATCCATAAAATACTATAGCTTTAATAGAGTCGGTCAACTTTTTTTTTGAGGGTCTTAAGTTTGTTTTAGGGCTACAATACATACACTACGTTCTAAGTTAGTACCCAAGGAACATTTCTGCCAAATTTTATCAAGATTTGTCAAGCGGTTTTTATTTCTATTCCTACATACATACATACATACATACATACATACATACATACATACATACATACGCCTTACGTTCTACTTTATAGTATAGATATAAGTAGGCCTACATTTATAAGTAGCGCATAAAAAATTACCCAGATCTAGTAGAAAATACCTAACATGAACGTTACTAAAGAAAGGCAACTTCATAACAGAAGCATCGACTAAGAGTGAATTTTTTTTACTGCTCAAACTTTCAAGCCGAAATTACCATAGCACTACAGACAGTGGAAAACAAATTATATGAAGGAGTGCAACCACCATCAGATATTGTTGTCTTTACAGATTCCCAATCTACTCTGCAAGCACTTAACAGCAGCACCTCAAACAGCCCAAGAGAGTTGACAACACTCATTGTGATAATCCATCAGTTGATATCAAAATTAAATATCAATATCACACTACAGTGGATCCCTGGACACATTGGCATCATGGGAAATGAAAAGGCAGATAAGCTATCAAAGGCAGGTTCATATATGGAACAACCAGATAGACCTGTTAACTACCTCACCCTAAGGTCAATGTTGGTCAACAACCACAAAGAGGAGTGGCTCAACCAATGGGCATCAGGAAACACAGGCAGAGCCATGTACAAAGAAATGACTACGCCTAACAAACTGGGCAGTATTAACTTCCTCCCGCGCAAAGAACAATCTACAAGCTTCCAACTAAGAACAGGACACACACCACTATTAAATTACCACCTGAACAAAATAAACTCCACACAACTCCCCCTTTGCAGACACTGCGCCCACCCCTTTGAAACCGTAAACCATATCCTCTTTGAATGTCCCTCCCTAATCCACCTTAGGCAGACCCTACTTCCACTACAGCCCAACATAACCAACACCCTGTACGGCAGTGCTGAACAACTGAAGAAAACAGCACACTTTTTTCTTTGGCACAGTCTGCAAAAGAGCTCACAGCTCAGCAGCTATAAAGCTGGCTAGAAGAAGAAGAAAAAGAAGAGTGAATTTGACACGAAGGGTGATCAAAAATAAAATCATTTGTGATAATCTCTTACTCTAATAAATTATATCTACCACAAAAGCTTGTCTGAAAATGGATAAAGTTTTTACCGATCTGTTTATAATAAGCTAAAAAAAAACATTTTCAAATCAACACAGATAAATCGCGCGTTCGAGGCTAAAAATCCTTCTTTGTCTCTATCATTTTATTTTGCAGGCATTGCAGGATGCGCGAGAACATGCGCAAAGAACCTGTTTTCTATACGGCTTTGTAAAAAAAACCTCGAAGTCGTTGTTTTTTTAGTAAAGTTCCATGGTTCGATGTACATCGAACTTGTTGAACAAAGGGGGTTTTACGTGCGCATGTTAGTGTAAATGTGGAATGCGTGTTGAAAGGATAAGAACCAAAATGGAAAAATAGAAACTAAATAGTGTTTATAGTGTTCATGAAGATTAAATTAATCATAAACTCTGACGTTGACGTTTTGTGTTGGTGTATTGTTCAAAGAGTCTCATCATATAACAAAACGTAACAACTACCCGCCAATAACCCATACAACCATAGGCTGGCACTAGCCTATAGAAAATAAAAGAATATATAAAAATATATCAAACCTATAAAAGTAATAAATATAAAAAATCATATATAAAAATAGCCCAGGGGGCACAAGCTCACACGAGCAAAGAATGATTTTGTATAAATGTAATTGTTAAAAAATTTTTTTAATTTAAATGTATGTATATATATAGTTCGTCCATCGTGGTTCCATAATGACCACTTTTGTCATCCAGGAAGCCGAGGACTTTGCACTGCGGTTTTGTGCCTCCTCATGTAGCTGGCGAGACCTATGTAAGCCCGGAATGTTCGGCTTCACACTGGGCAGGCTACTCCAGCTGGAGCTAGTGTCATTGGCCTTGCTTTTCTTTTCTGGCGCTTTTCTTCTATCAGCGCTCTCTTGTCCTTAGCAATTTGTGCGCCAGTTTTCACAGCGCGACGCCCTGATGCTCTGTCATGTGCTGCTGTATTCCAGGTGGCTAGGTTATTGCTGAACGCTTTCAAAGAATCTTTGAGGGTGTCCCTAAGGCGTTTTCCTTGTCCAACGTCCCGAGACATGACGTTAAACTGCGCTCCTCTTTCCTTAGCACTTTCGGAGCTCAAAAGTGCCCTACTTCTTTTCTATCATTGTGTCTGCATCCTCTTTTCCTAAGTCTGCCTTCATGGATCATCACACTGTCTCCTTAACTTTAAATTCTCACTACGTCCTAGACCAGTCCGTTTGCCGTGGACTGCGACGGATAAGGGGGGATAAAGAGATCCTGGTGTTTGAGTGGTGGCTATCTGAGGATAAACCACAACAACACAATACTTTGGCTCCAAGTTCCCCTAGACCTGAGGCCCAGATGGCCCGCTCTGGGTCAATCGGCTGGTCATGCCGAGCTACCAGCATAGGTCGTCGACCTATGCTGGAGGGCGGTGGCTTCAGGGTCAATCAGGGAGCTGCTGTATCGGACACATGTCCGATGCAGCAGCTGACTGAGTATAGCACCTGTTTAGCCCTGGCGGGCTCATTCTGGACTTCCGAATGGCCCGTCCCCTTGTTGGACTCGATGGCGGGTGGGGAGCACATGTGCCGAATTAACAAGAATATACATGGACAAAAAAAAACCAACAAACTACTTGCCCCAGATTTAATTCTGGGCAAGAGACGCCGCATTGAGGCAAAAAGGAGGAGGCCACAAAAAGCTGTACTACCTGGCCATCATTTTTGGTGGTCAGGTGCAATGAGGAGGGGAAAAGTCTGACAAAGCTGAGCCCTTTCCTTATCTATAAAGGGACTCAAGTCAGTAGTGGGAGAGCTCAAGAGTGTGTCTAAGCTACACAAATCAATGGAACTTCTTGTAGAAGTAGATGGCAAGACACACTCTGATGGGCTTTTATGATGCAGAAGACTCTGTGATCTCCAAGTAGAAGTCATGCCACACAAGAGTCTGAACACCAGCAGAGGTATAATCAGCTCTAGGGACCTACTGGAATGTTCCGAGAAGGAAATAGTGGAGGGCATTGAAGGAGTCACCCATGCCAGGCGCAGGGAGGGTGAGGAAGTCAAAACCGCCACTATTATCCTCACATTCGGAACTAGGACACCGCCAGAGTATGTGAAGGCAGGATACCTACGAGTTCCAGTGAGGCCCTACATACCTAACCCCATGAGGTGCTTCAAGTGCCAGGGTTATAGACACGGCGCGGCAGTCTGCAAGAGGAACAATGTGTGTGCCAGATGTGCTGGAGAGGGTCATGAGGACAAGGGCTGCACAGCCCAGTTCAAGTGCCCAAACTGTCAAGCTGGCCACTCAGCCTACTCCAAGGACTGCCCTGTGTGGAAACAGGAGGTTGCCGTGCAGGAGTACAAGGCAAGAAATGGATGGACCTTCAGCCAGGCGAAATCGGCTGTACTGGCCCTACCCAAGGGCCAATTCGGCTTGACAAAGACCTACGCTCAGGCTGTTGCTAAGATAGGAAGATCCATAGCCACACAGACGGACACATTGACCCCACCACCCCCTCCTCCTCCTCCAACTCAGAAGAAAACACCGCCATAGAACACACCTCTGAAGAAACAAGAAAGCCCTGTTGTCATGCTAAAGAACAGGTTCTCCGTGCTCGCTGATGAGAGCATGGAGAGCATGGAGACTGAGCAGCATGTCAAAACCAATACTCCGGGAGAACCCGGAGACATAATGTCTGACACAGGTTCTCCTCAGAGAACCCAGCCAGACACCCCAACCTCTACCGAATTAGAGGTTGACCAACTCCCTAAGGGGAGAAATCAAAGCGGAGTGGATGCCCGAGGCGAGAGAGGAGGAAATGACCTCCACTCTAACCAGAGGGATCTCCCCTCTCCAGAGAGAAAGACTTCCCCCAAAAAGGGATTGTCCTCCTCTCCATCCAAACCCAAGAATAAAAATACCAAGGTCACTGGAATAAAGGGAAACCCCTCCGGGGGCCTCACAAGGCCAAATAGCTCCAAGTAGGTCATCTAGAATAAGCCATGGATTCCAGAATTGTACAGTGGAATTGTAGAGGCCTCAAGGCCAATTACGAGGAAATGCAGCTACTGATGGACTCTGAGAATCCTGTAGCTGTCTGCTTACAGGAAACATTTCTGAAAGATTGCATCAGCTTCTGAAGCTACCGTGCTTATAGCAAGAATGTTGAGGATGCAGAGAGAGCATCAGGTGGAGTCTGTATCCTTGTGAAGGATAGCATCCCCCATGAGAGGGTAGAACTACAGACCACACTACAGGCCGTAGCAGCTAGGATAACCCTTCACAAGGTTATCATTTGCTGCAGCCTGTATCTTCCACCAGGCGCTCCATTAAACCGAACAGACATGGAGGACCTATTGAAACAACTCCCCCGGCCTTATTTAATCCTTGGGGATTTCAATGCCCATAACACCATGTGGGAATTTAACAATACCGACACAAGAGGTCATATGCTGGAGGATATCTTCCTCCAACATGATTTATGCATACTTAATGATGCATCACCGACCTTGATTTCAGGTCAGAGAACAATGAAGACTACAACAAACCGTTCTCGCTTGAGGAACTGAGGGAATCGCTGGACAAGTCACATGACACAGCGCCTGGAGAAGACGAAATCCATTACCAGTTCCTCAAGCACCTTCCCGAACCCTCATTGGCAGTCCTGCTAGGGGTCTATAACTGTGTGTGGCAAACAGGCGCTTTCCCAAACAGCTGGAGGAAAGCCACAGTTATACCGATACCTAAACCGGGAAGAGACGGCTCTGACCCAGCTAACTATCGACCAATAGCACTAACAAGCTGCATCTGCAAAACCATGGAAAGAATGATTAACAGTAGGCTGGTCTGGTACCTGGAAAGGAATAAAGTGATCTCAAACTACCAGTGCGGATTCCGGCAGGGGCGGACAACAACTGACCACCTGGTAAGGCTGGAAGCTTATATTAGAAATGCATTACTCAGAAGAGAACATCTAGTAGCTGTATTCTTCGATATAGAAAAGGCCTATGACACAATCTGGAAACATGGCATTCTACGTGACCTGGCGCTTATGGGACTTAAGGGACACCTCCCCCGTTTTGTGGAGGAATTCCTGAAAGATCGAAAATTTCAGGTTCGAGTGGGCAACTCCGCTTCTGACACTCATGACCAGGAAATGGGTGTACCCCAGGGCAGCATTCTGTCAGTCACCTTGTTCAACATTAAAATAAATAGCATCATAAATGCGCTGTCCCCTGGCATAGAGTGCTCTTTCTTTGTTGATGATTTTGTCATTCTCACTTATGGGAAAAACATGAACACCTTAGAAAGAAAATTACAGTTATGTTTAAACAAAATTCAGGGTTGGGCAAACTATAATGGTTTCAAATTCTCAGACTCCAAAAGAGTTAGTATGCATTTTTGTAATCTAAGGGGACTCCACCCAGACCCTGAACTATTTATACACAAAAAGAAGATCCCTGTCGTGAAAACTACACAATTTTTAGGCCTCGCCTTAGATTCCAAATTTAATTATCTCCCCCACATTAAGGAACTTAAGAAGAAATGCCAAAAGTCATTAAACATACTAAGAGTACTCAGCCATACGGACTGGGGAGCTGACAGAGATACCTTGCTGCTGCTCTATCGGAGTCTAATTCGATCCAAGCTAGACTACGGATCCATAATATATGGAGCTGCAAGGAAGTCGTACCTAAAAATACTGGAACCAATACAAAATGCTGCCCTGCGTCTCTGTCTCGGCGCGTTTCGTACATCACCTATCCCAAGTCTCCATGTGGAGGCTGGAGAACTCCCCATGGATATAAGAATGAAAAAGCTTGCAATGCATTATATAGTCAAGCTAAAATCCAACCCCACGAACCCTGCTTTTGACTCCATATTTAACCCCACAGAGGTAGAATTATACAATCGAAGGCCTAACGTCATACAGCCGTTGGGCCTTCGAATGAGAGAACCCATCCAAAATTTAACCCCACCCATTGACCAAATCTCTAAAATAGAAACCCCTCAGAACCCTCCTTGGCTAATGAATAAACCCAAATTAAATTTATCCCTCCTCAATTTCAAAAAAGAAAATACAGACCCAAGCATACTACAAGTCCACTTTAGAGAACTGCAGGAGAGCTACAGAGATTGTGGCACCATCTACACAGACGGATCCAAAATGGAGGGAAAGGTCGCGTGTGCCTGCTCCTTTCGGAACAAAACAATCTCCCGTAGACTCCCCGATGGCTGCCCCATCTTTACGGCCGAATTGCACGCAATATTGCTTGCACTTATGGCCGTAAAAGCATCAGAAAGGAGGAAATTTATAATCTGCTCCGACTCCAAATCTGCATTGCAAGCTTTGGGGCGGATGAAGACTGACATCCCATTGGTACATAAGAGCCTGAAGCTGTTGGACCAAATAAAAGCCGACCGTAGGGATGTCACCTTCATCTGGGTCCCCTCCCATGTTGGCATTGAGGGAAACGAAGCCGCAGACAGAGAAGCAAAGAGAGCCCTAAATCATGCGGTGTCAGGAACCCAAATTCCCTACTCGGACCTGAGACAAAGTATTGCCTCTGCCACCTATCGAGAGTGGCAGAACCGATGGGAGGCTGAGACTCACAGTAAACTCAGGCAGATTGTGGCGGATGTAAGGTGGCGGCCCAAATCTAAGGGTCTGACAAGGCGTCTAGACTTAGGATTGGCCACACCTACATCACGCACTCTTTTGTACTGAAGAGAGAGGAGCCCCCACTTTGTGAGTACTGTGACTCTCGCCTCACTGTGGAACATATCCTCGTTGATTGCCCTACATACCAGGATATCAGGGAGAGGTATTTTGGAGCCACTAGCTTAAAGACACTGTTTGATAGTGTCGACCCTGGGAAGGTACTGGGCGTTATCCGGGAAGTGGGGTTGTCTACGAAGATCTGATTTATGAATCTGTGAACATGTACTATCTATATTAGATTTTTACCAAATAATTAAATTTTTACTACCTTTACTATTTTAACTGTGAATAGACCTTGATTTTAATGATAGGACTGTATTGAATTTATTTGGCCCTTGTTGTTTAGAGAGTTTTTATCAAATTTGGGTTATCACCTTGTATCTCTTTGAATAATAGAACAAGTATATTAAAAAATAAATGAATACGGTTTTCGCTTGATTACTATTTTGATGAGCTTAAGCATCCAAAAAACTCCGAAACAGTATTCAAAAGAGAAAATAAAATATTGTCAAACTTAAAAAACTCGACAACCATCGTACTTCGTTGTGAAGGAGCTATTGATAAAAGTTCTTGGCAAAGTTTTTCATGAATTTCTTGATAAAACAAACATATGCCAATAATAATAGTTCATTAGGAGGCAAGGTTAACTCGTTCAGATTTATATAGAAATATGTTGTTTGCACCTTTCAGTGTCATAACTCAGCAAATACAAAGATTAACTAAGGAATAAATTATGTGTGTATGAGCTAATTCAATTCAATTATACGTAAGGCCTCTTTCTATTAGCTTTGTCTTTCTGTATGTCAATTTTCACAATGAGATAAAAAATGAAAATACACATTTGAGACCAAAAGAAAATCCGCTGCCGATGACAGACGCAGACGGCGAAAGAAAAATCTAAATCGACCACCTGCGGACAATGGTTATGCTCGCCCTGTGTGTGGCAAAATATGTAGGTTTCAGCTGGGGCTGCGCAGCCACGGGAAATACTGCATTCGTCACTAATCTTAGGACTCGAAGACAAGCCTTATTATTATTATTATTTCGCCTATAAAAATGGTATTATTCGTTAAAAGAATCTTAATGATTATTTTTTGTATATTTTACTGATATACTGTACCAGTTGAATTTAGGCTTATATATTTATTAATTACATTATCTCATGTCATGATGTCGAATGTCAAAATGCAAGGGGCCCCCAAAGAGGTCGATCCTCCTGGGCTCCCTAATCCCTACCTACGCCTCTGCCGGTGGGTAATGCAGGTTAAATTTTTCCGATAGAAAATTGGAAGGATACGAGTGGTATAGGAACAGTTCAGCTAGTACAGTTAACATTATAGGACTTATTTTAAAAAGAGTGGATGAATATCTTTCGCTATAATCTCAATAGGACGCTATTTCTACTCAGCAAGGCTATTTTTGAATACACTTTATACAACTGATTTAAGTAAAACGGAATTTTTAGTCCTTAGTTTTGACATATAAACCAATAACTAAATGGTTACGTACGTATCGTATCTCTATTTCAGTCCAAGAGAGGAAGTTTGATTAAAAGGAAAGATTCAGAGCCTAGTGAGGAAACTGTTGAGGAACAATGTAAGTATAATAGATTTCCAATGTTCATAGAATGGATTTATGACTGTAGTATTTCTCCTGGTTCAAGTTTTTGTTTGTTTGTAACAGCATGTACTTTCTGTAGTCATGTGTTACCCACCATAAGGACATTATGTATTTATTGGTTAAAGCGCAAGGCAAATTTATTTCACATGTATCAACAGTAATAGGAAAGAAACAAATCCGAATCCGGTAGGTAACTAGTAGCTCCATATCAAGCTAACAATGAACGTTGCATTCCACAGCACATAGATATATAATTCATGCATTACAATCCAATTTCAAATAATAAATACTTTTGTTTTGTTTAGCTTTGCTCTTTAGATTCTAGTAATTCATTCTTCCAATATAAGATTGATTGTCTACTTTGTAGCGTACACTTTTTCATGAATAAACCTTTTCCTCTACCTAAACATGAATAGTCAACCTTTTCCTCTACCTAAACATGAATAGTCAACCTTTTCCTCTACCTAAACATGAATAGTCAACCTTTTCCTCTACCTAAACATGAATAGTCAACCTTTTCCTCTACCTAAACATGAATAGTCAACGTTGCAGTAGAATTGACAAATTATTGTCTACTATACTAATTAAATAACGTGTCACATATGAAATTAATGCCAATTTATGTATTGTGTTATTTCAGCATTCTCAAATTCAACTTTATCCTATTAATTCTAGATAGATACATGGGACGAGTATTAAACATAGATCATAAAATTAATGTTTCGTTATAAGAACTAGTTTAACTTTAAAATCAAACAAGTTTTTAATTTGAACTTGAAATCATTGTCAAGCCACATTTAATCTTTAAATATAATTTTTAAAGTTCTTAGAAATGCTATTTAAGCCAAACGATGAAAATAATTCAATACGAAATCATTGCTCACGGTATGGGGTATCCCTTTAACAAGGAAATTATGACCATGCTATGTTGGAGTGAAATAGTTGACATTTACACAACTATTTGTTAAAGCACGGACGGGAGCAGGTTTTTGTTGTCAACTAATAGCAAAATAGTGTTCCCTGTGAAGCCACTGGAGAATACATTGAAATTCAATTCTTTTATTATGTCAAATTGAACCAGTGATTTGTAGTTCATAGCATATAGTTCCTATTGTTTTACTGTTCTATACATTTGAACTTAAATAAACATAATTAACTTTGTTAATTTCAGCAAATGATATAGATCCTGTGTATAGTTTACTCAAATGTGCTGCCGATCTTCCTAAAGTGCCAGCCAAAACACAAAAAGAAACCATAGGTTGCCCTCACCTAATCAATAAAGGAGACACCATGAGCGTCAGTATAGGCAAAGCTTCAAACTCAACTTTCTCAGGTTGATCATTTTTTTTAATAGGATTTTTGTTAAACGAAACTTTTCCATTTGAATCCTACTCAAGCTTTAGTCATTTAATCATCTTGTCAAGTGTATTTTGTCCAAGTAACATTTCTCAGTCTTTAATAGGATGAGGTGGACATTGTTGACCATCTCACAGTTTTCACTTTCTCTGAAAACTATTCATCATTTTAAAAGAAAATGCTATTAAGTAATTAATTGACCTAAAGAGAGCCAATAATAACTAATTGACCAAGGGCTAGTGTCTAATGAAAGTGCCGAGACTATTAGAGATATGGGGGAGCGATTACGTTTTGAAAATGACACATACCTTATTTCGTAGATCTATAAGAAAAAATGAGCCCAACCATTAGTAACAGTTTAATTAAATTTGATTTCATTTTCGATGACTGTCTTATTCAACTATAGTACCTTAATAATAATAGTTATTGGTCACCATAGGCACGTTTCGAAACTATTTCATCGTCACATTCTCCATCCCCCCCCCCCCACACCGCGAAAAAGAATCCTGGTTTAGCGAATGTATAGATCTACTAGACTGTATACAATTCCAATAATAAACCTTTAGATCTAGACTCAGAAGACGATGCACAAAATGTTCCTGACACAGACTTATATATGTTATACCCACACTGGACGCGCCGATCTTACTACACAAAAGTGTGAAAAACTTCATACAAAAAGCTAAAACAAGGTGTTTCAAGTACTTATAAGAAATAAAGTGTTTTTTCCAACCTAACCTATGTAACATATAATACTAATCTATTGTACATTGGTAAAATACCACTAATCATGGGCGTAGCCAGGGGGAGGTTTTTGGGATTCACCCCCCCACACACGAAAGAACCCCCCTCCTGCAGAGTGGGGGATTGGAATTTAGTGACTGATCTTTTGATTCGAAATTTACGTTAAAACCCCGTCTTCAATATAAAAAATGCAAATTACACACTCAAAATTATATGAGGGTAGCCAAAGGGGTTTTGAGTTTAAACCCCCCTTCAGCGGGGTTTGAAGCTAAAAAGTACCTCTTCTATAAAAAAAAGCAAATTACGCACTCAAAATGCTATGAGCCTAGCCAAAGTGGTTTTGAGTTTAAAATCCCCCTTCAATGGGGTATAAAACTAAAAAATACCTCTTCTTTTAAAATAAAAGAAAATTTTAAACTCAAAATGTTATGAGCGTAGCCAAATAGGGTTTTGAGTTTAAACCCCATTTGATGCTAAGAAAAATACCTCTTCAATATAAAAAAAAAGTAAATTACTCACTAAAATTTTTTGAGTGTAGCCAAGCCAAGGGGGTTATTGAGTTTAAATCACCCTCCTCAAGATGGCTTTTTTTAAAGTTTAAAACCCCTCCAGGTGGTTTTGAGTTTAAAATCCCCCTACAGAGAGTTTTGAGGTTGAAAACCCTCTTCAATATTATTCTAAATCAAACTACAGTCATCTAACTCCAGGAGCCAAGAGAGGTTACAAATTTGTACTACTGGCTGGGTTCCATTAATAAAGTGCAGTGAATAGTCATCTGCCGAAATGGAAAAAGACTAAATGTAGCTCAACAAAGATGGCTAAGACGGATTTTAGGAGTCAGTTATAGAGATCGGGTCTCAATCAAGGAAATCCTATGCCGAACTGAGAGTCGACCACTTAGTGAGGTTGTGACAGAGCGTCGCATTAGGTTTGCGAGACATGTTCTCTGACAAAATGAATTACGCATGCCAAGAGTTATGATGACATAGAGGCCTTTACGAGGAAAGTGCAAACAGGGACATCCTAGTAAAATTTCACGCCACACTTTCATGGAGGTCCTCAGAGCAGGTGGGTGGAAGAGTGGAACGATTCAACCCAACCCTGGAGCAACACCTTTCAAAGGTTGTCGATGAACGACAAGATGACTGGGATATTCATATTCCGTTATTCCTCATGTCATATAGAGGATCCATTCACGCCAGCACAGGATATACCCCAGAAAAGATGTTGTTTGGCCGTGAACTTAGATTACCATGTGACATATTATTTGATCTTCCGGGAGATACACCAGTCAGTGCCTGCGAGTATGTATTCAATCTTCGAAAAAGAATGGAGAGTGTTCATGATCTAGCCCGCAATAAGATCAAGATCAATAGCGACTCGATGATGACACGATATGACAAACGGGCCAATTGCTCCGGGTTTCAAGAGAGCGATCTGGTATGGTTGTACAACCCTCAGAGGCGAAAAGGCAGATCTCCAAAGCTACAAAGAGACTGCGTCGTAAAGATTATCAACGACGTGGTCTAGAGGATAAAGAAAGGTCCACGGTCCAAGCTGAAGGTCATCCATGTGGATCGACTCCATCAGTACTGTGGCGGGACATATTCTGTTCAGGACAGGCAGGTTTGAGAAGGGGGAGCAGTGTTGTAACTCTGTTCCCGCGCTCACATATATGGTGCGCACTAGCGTACTGTTCCACACGAGAAATTGAAAAAAGCAGGACAGGAAATAGAGACATGGTGGATTCCGGCAAAGTTGTAAAGAAGAACTTAGCGAACTTTGCATCCTGTTGGCTTTTGTGTCTCGATTACATTATATAATTAATTAATTATTAAATCACTGTAACTGTTAATTTTCCTTTGTTGAGTGCTTGCCATAGATTTACTACAATATACTAAACGGATACATGGATATGCGTAGAGCGTAATTTTTAAGGTGAGACTAGCAGGATATTATGTTTGTGTGTTTATAATATTACTTTAAAAAAAATTGTCTTATGCTTCATTTTGATGACATCTATCTATAGCAGTGGTTCCCAAACTTTTTTGACTCGTAGACCGCTTGCCATGTTTTCTGGTTTTCGGTAGACCCCCCCCCCCCCCCATATAGGAATTTGTTAATCTATGAAGTAGTCCTTCAAACATTAAATATTAATTAATTAATTAATTTGTCTTAAATAGAATTGTAAAAGTTTTCGCAAAGAGCAGTTTCTCATGTATTTCTTGATTTTTCACGTGTGGCTCAAATATTGGGTCCGCGGAACTTTTCACTAACAGAAAGGGCGAAGGCGAGTAACTGGCGCCTAAACTTAACCAGCAAGCTACGATCAGAAATAGCTCATTAGCCCTTGGGAGTTGCTACCCACCTAGCAGAAGGGGACGAAGGCGAGTAACTGGCGCCTAAACTTAACCAGTAAGCTACGATCAGAAATAGCTCATTAGCCCTTGGGGCTTGCTACCCACCTAGCAGAAGGGGGCGAAGGCGAGTAACTGGCGCCTAAACCAGCAAGCTTCGATCAGAAATAGCTCATTAGCCCTTGGGGCTTGCTACCCACCTAGCAGAAGGGGGCGAAGGCGAGTAACTGGCGCCTAAACCAGCAAGCTTCGATCAGAAATGGCTCATTAGCCCTTGGGGCTTGCTACCCACCTAGCAGAAGGAAAACTGAATTCAAAACTTTGCTGCCTTGCAACTATACTCAAACATGGGAAAAGTTTTGTGATTAAACCCTGAAGAAAAATAAGGAGCCGGCAACCCTTAGGTAGTTTGCAGCACACAGCGCTACACCCTGTCAGAACAGAACCTATGACGCTCTTGATCCAAAACTGTAAACTGGGTATATGTCGTTTGCAAAGAATTACATAAGAAGCTTTTAATTTTGTAACTCATGTAACTGATGTATTTCATGCTTAAAGAAATTCTTTTGATAATATCAGACTGGTAAATTCAATGTTTTATCTATAGTGTTTTCTGTATTTTGCTGTAAGTAAATAGATTTTGTAAGACACTCAAAAACCACCATATTCTCTATATGATGTCGAAGAGAGATTTTGTTGGTCTATTATGAACTTCATCTTTGACTGTTCGAAAGTTTTTCAAATCTGTATCTATTTTGTCAGGGTGGCATTGTCTCAAATGACCCCCCCCCCCAGCGTAATTGGTTTCATATCATCATTAAAGGGACAGTTAGGTAACCGCTTGTTTGACAAGGAAGGAACGAATCTCAATTTTAAATAATCTACACTGTACATTTCTTTTGCTACCCACCTAGCAGAAGGGGGCGAAGGCGAGTAACTGGCGCCTAAACCAGCAAGCTTCGATCAGAAATAACATCAGTTCCATGTCGACAAAATGAAGCTCTTTAAATATTGAAATTAAATACAACAAGTTTCTTTTCGAATTGCAGGATAAATATTTAAAGGATTAACTGAGATGCAAGTCATATATTAGTGTTTGAAAGAATTACATTAATGGCATATACAAATTAAGTTACGACTTGCTAGGCTTAAAAAAATCTATTGTCGTAGACCCTCGTGGGCATCTCATAGACCCCCAATTTATGTTTTCCCTTTCGTAGACCCCTTGGAAGTCTTCGTAGACCCCTGGGGGTCTATATAGACCACTTTGGGAATCACTGATCTATAGGATACATTCAAACTAGGAAAACATGTATTATAAGTATGACCCATCTAGGATTAAAATCTAAATAAGTTTTCAGTTTGCGGCTTAACTAATGGTTAAAAAAGACTAGATCTACATGGCAAATTACAGAAATAGATATAGAATTTAAATCCAGATCTCTTCTTCTTCCTTGTTCTCATTTTCATGTTGGAGCGTTCAGAAGACTAAAGCAATATATGAGATGAACAGCGCAGTTTCCAAATCAGGGAGCTCTCCATATAGATGAATAATAATTTCGAATTTATTTTAGATGTAAAATCTGATCTTTAGCCTCTTAATAGGTCTAATTATTCTAATACAAACAGATTTCAGAAATCTTAACTTAGCCTGTAGCACTATAGATTTACTACTCTATACATATAATAAATATCTAGATCTAGAATAATTTAGATTATCGAGAGAGAGAGAGAGAGAAGGAGAGAAAGAGAGAGACACTTTAGGATTCTAGATTTACTCTAGATTAGTTCTTAAGAATATGTTTATGAAGGGCCAAAATAAAAAGAAAAGAATTGAAGTGTCCGTTTCTAATATAGTTAGAGAGAATGATCTAGATATAGATAGAAGTCGACTTTTCAAAACGTTTCTAAAAGTATATAGCATCATTAGATAAAGGTCTAGGTCTCTAAATATACCGTCTTTAAATAAGAATACTATCACTAGGCCTAATAATATAGGCCTACAATAATTATTTTTCATAATCTAGGAAAGAAATCCCGTTGTAATACTGTATATAGATTTATATAGATCTAGATCTTCTTTACTTTCTAATAAAAGGGGTTCCTTTCTGTCGCTTCGTTCGATTACATTGGTCTATGAGAGTTTTGTATTAATGGCTGTTCTTATGCAAATATAAATTAAACTAATGAGAAATGGGAATGGCATGCTCTATAGATTTCGTTTTTTTGCGGTAATGTATATAAGTACATTTATAAGTAAAACATAAAAAAGAAATTACCCAGACCTAGTAAAAATACCCAACATGAACTGCAACTTCAGAAGAGAAGCGTCTACTTAAAATTAATTTGACGCGAAGAGTGATCAAAAAAAAAGTAACTATTATGTCTACTATAACAGCTAGTCAGAATATGCTAGAAGTTTTAATAAACCTTTTTTATAAGAGCCAACAAAAATTTTCTAATCAACACGGGTAAATCGCGCTCGGCGAGGCGTAAAATCCTTCTTTGTCTCCATCATTTTATTTTGTCGGCATTGTAGGATGCGCGAGGCCATGCGCAAAGAACCTGCTTTGTAAAAACAAATTGCAAGTTACAGTTCCTTTAGTATAGCTCCTTTGTTTGATAAATAAATTGGCGTTCAGGAACATTTTGCGCACCGTCTTTTTAATTGGGATATAAAGTTCTTTCACTAGATTGTTATATACTCTTCGAAGATTTATACATTCTTTAAAACCAGGATTTTCTTTTTTTGGAAAGAAAGGATTGGGGCGGGGTAAAAAATAGATTTTTACAAAAATCTTTCATTCGTTAGTTATTAGGAGCAAAAATAATCACTCTTACAAAGGTTGGTCTGCTGTTTAAAGGAGGAAATAGTATGTTTTATTTGGAATGACATGAAATTAAACTTTCCATGCCTATTCGTGTTTTTAAGATCTACACATGACGAACGGAAGGACAAACGGACAAACAGACAGACTACACAAAACTAATATTGGCTTTTCCCTTTTTGGAGGTCGCTGAAAATATAAATCGGATCTTACAAACAAATAGCTGATAATTTCAATATGTAAAGTATTTATTTATTTGAAATGATTGTATTTCAAAGAATACATTCTGTTGTAAATTCATTTTACAAATATGAATGGTATAGATGAACTGCAATTAGATCAAGTATTAAATGATAGAATCAAAATGTTTAAGAAATATTTATTTAATTTTGGATAGCTTATTTCAGCATAAAATTTGTGTGTTCAGCTGTGAGTGTTTAGATCAAATTGTGTATTCTGCAATGTTTAACTTTCTCTTCAGGTGTAGTACAAAGCTCAAGCTCAGCGTATGCTAGTCAACATAGTATTGAATCAAGTTCCAGTGGACAAAGAGCAACATCACCCACTAGTAATCGTGAACAAATGCACCATATTGTGGATGAAAGCTTGGGTCTAGAGTTCCGCACCTTCTACAGGTTGACTAGCCCAGTCAGAAAAACAAGTCATGATGGCCTAACGAAAAGACTTTCTCCTAACTCGAGTTTTGATCAGTATTAATATTTGTATTTAATTTCCTATTTTACTGTCCAACATCCTAATTCCAAAAGAATATTTTCAAAACCGTTTTTAAGAACTATACAGAGTAAACTTCGAAAAAAAACTGTAGGACAAGAATCTTGTGTGAACTCTTTAGATTAGCAATTTCAATAGTCTTTAAGACATTCAAGTAACCTAATGATATTTAGAAAATCTTTTTGCTTGTGGGGTTTGTTTAAAAAAAAATAATTTTGGAAGATAAACAGAAGAGAAAAAAGAATACGGAAACGATGAAATAAAATCATCTGCAAATGTGTTATATATATATATATATATATGTGTGTGTACGTAATTAATCTTTATTACATTCTGATCCTTCATCCTTTCGGAAGACGTATATTGTACCTTAGAAAAGTTTCTTCCTGGAGTTAGTTAAAAGAGTGTAGACATCCAGCCCTTGCCAGCCGTAGGTACTGGGGAGCTTCCCCAGCGGGGTACGGGGCGGGACTCCAAGCACCATTTCCAGTATTTAAAACAAAAAAAAATGCATTAAGGTATCTACAGTGCATAATTCTGATTGTATACAATTTTAATTCAAAAACCAAATCTGTCATTCACTGCACTTCATTAATGGAGCCCAGTAACTGCTAAAAATTGAATATTTTCATCTTCATGGAATATGGTGATAATTTCGCTCTAGATCTTATATTGAAAAGGGAGCCTTATCGTCAAAACCATCTGGGGGGGGGGTTATACTAAAAACCTCTGGAGTTTTTTTAAAACAAACTCAAAACCCACTTAGCTACGCTCATAAAAATTAGTGATTGTAGCTTGCTTTAGAATAGTATTGAAGAGGGACCTTATGTAGGGGGTTTCGAGCTTATAGTTCTCTGGAGGGTAAAAACAAAAGCCCCCTTGGCTACGCTCATATAATTTAGTGTGTGTAATTTTATTTTGAAGACGTGGTTTTTAGTATCGCACCCCGCTGGAGGAAGGGGGTAACCTCAAAGACCTCTTCAGGGGGGTTTTAAACTCCAAATTCCCCTTGGCTATGCTCATGGAATTCGGTGACTGTTTTTGTTTTATGAAAGAGTGTTTTTTTTAACTCAAACCCCTCTGGAGGGCGATTTTAAACTAAAAACCTCCTTGGCTGCGCATGACAAGTAATGGTTTAACATTAAAATCTCACCTAAAATTTTGCGGGGAGGGGGCGAACCCTCATGCCAGTGGTAGTCAGGCTGATGAGTAGTAGATCAATTGGGCATGTGGTAGTCTGGCTGATCTTATCTTATATAATACAGACGTTACTTCAAAAAAGAAGATGATTACGTCCTACGCGTCATGCAGTAGTAGTACTCAGAGACGTTGTCCAAGTTGTCCAATGGATATTTAATGTTTGAGGCCCCACTTCAATTGTTAATTGTCCGGTGTCCAGACAATTTACTTTTAAAAAAAAGCACTTAGGCAGTATGAGAACTGTCAAGTGGGGGACAACAATGGATTAATAGCAAACAATCTTCTCTATATATAATTCTCTTCTTCCCTCAACAGTTTGGACGAGAAGAAGTAAAGGAAAGATCACTCTCTTATTTCTGCGGATAGTCCACGAGAAAACTAGAGTAGTATTCACACTACGGATGGCTGCCAGCGAGCTAGACTGTCGTTTAAATTTATCAAACCCTGCCCGCTCCCATCTTGTCCTGCGAGAGGTTTGGACTAGGAACTAATCTAAGTAATCTACTATGTATATATATATATATATATATATATATATATATATGTAAATAGCAGGGTCGGACTTAACCATTGTGGGGCCCTATGCAAAATGGATTTCGCGGGGCCAAGTTTGGGTAGGGAAGCGGATAATAAGTGAAATTTAAGAGTTTGTATTAGAAAATAAATTCGTCTATGCATTTTATTCATTCTTTACTACGTACAGTATTACTTTACGAGCTTTGCGTGTAGCAAGGTCATACAGTATATCATAATAATTCTGTTTCCTACATAGATCACGCTCAATAGCAAGAATTACCAAATGTTTCAATCTATCTTTGAGAAATGTTGACCTCAAGTAATTCTTCATTTGAGGCGCGAGAAGCTTCTTTCACCAGATTACACAATTACGGCTAGTGCATAATGCCGTTTTTATATATCGCGCGTAGGATTGGCGTTTTTCATATTGAATGACACCCCAAAATGACAACTTTTGTCTATATATTTCCGAATATTTTAAGGATTTTTTCGTTTATTTGTAATTTCAGGAGATTTCCAGGAGCCCATGGTAAATTGACAGGAGGGCGCGGGAAATCTGTTTTAAGTTATAAAATGGTTTAATTTAATAATTTGTACACCTTGAATTAGCGCGGGTCCTATGATAGTGCGGAGCCCCCTGCGGTCGCATAGGTTGCAGTGGCCTAAGGCCGGCCCTGCAAAATAGCGGCGTATGCTACGCCGCCGGTCGACTGCAAGAAATAATCATTAACAATTTTTGAATGAATAATACCGTTGTTTATTGGCGAAATAATGCACAAATGACAAATCTCGATTCATATCGCTTCACGTCGCGCTTTCTGTGCAGCAAAAGCATCTATAACATCATCTACATCGATACTAGTATGTGTGACACCACTGACATTAAGCCATGCTGCTAAGCCTTTCTTGCGTCACTGCGCTCCTGAGATAGTTTTTGATGAACTTGAGCTTTGAGAATAATCTCTCACATGATGCATTGGAAGTGGCCTGAGCTAGCAGTATTCGGATGGAGGTTGCAAGGTTTGAGCACACATTATTACCATATAAAGCCAGCTTCCTCAATATGTCAATTAGTGATTGTGGCAATGCTTTGTTGATGAAAAGTGCACGTGCATCAATGACATCATTGAACATGTAACAGGAAAAAATAACACGTTTTCATCAGCGCGTCATCATTTATAGACTCTAAAAGGTGTTTTGGTTCAAGAAGAAACCCAAAGGTGTCCACGTGGTTTTCCAGCCTTTGGAATCTGTCCTTTATCTCCATATGAAGTCTGTCCAGCACTTCTGTAGCAACACGTTTGAATTGCAGTTCTATTGACAGTCCTAGATCAGAACTCAACGCCCCATCAAGTCTTTTCTTTCTTCTGGTTATTTTGATTACGGGAACTCCATAGCATTCACTACCTTCTTTTGCTTTTTAGATGGATTGGGTGATCAGTTTCGTCCGGTTCTCATCATGTTGCAGAAAGCATGAAAGCGTTTTAATCTCTTCAGCAGCTTCCCTGTGCAGTTCAGACTTTGTAGTTTATTCTGAACTATATTAATTGGTCGCAGGGGGTTTGACCAGAACTCCAGATAAGCAAATAATTCATAATTTTCCACTGCATAAAGAAGATTTTGTGCACTGCTTCTAGTGTCCATTCTTTAAAGTGTTGATTCAGAAAGTTTCTTCAACAGCTTGATGATTTTGTCGAGATGCAAGGAAAATGCCGACGTAGCTTCTTTCTCTGCAGAGATTTAAGTCCAGTCTATTGTCTTTTAGAGTTTGCAGAACAAGTTCTCCATAATGTTGTCCATCAGGTTTCAAAATTTCCAATTAACCAATGAATGACTCTTTTATTTCGAAATTATCAACATCCAAGTAACGAACTATTAGAGATACCTGTTCTTGATGAGAAACATCTGGGGTGGAATCAAGCATAAGAGAAATATAACAAATTTCTTGACTTTCCAACAATTGATTCCCTAACTTATTGCCCATCAAGTTAAAAAAACTCATTTTGAATTTCTGGTGACAAATAATATGTCTTCCCATATTCGATTCTATGTAAACTGGTGTTTTGTAACTTCATCAAATTCTGCAAGAAGTTTCAAAGATGCTAGGAAGTTCCCAGGACTGTGTAAATTCAGTTTTTCGTTGTGACAACGTAAGCTTGAGTTTGTTTTGCAAAGTACTTAATAGCTGCTGCTACACGATTCAGAATATCCCTGTGGTGGACCTTCTTCATGTTCTTTCAGTCTCTCAGGTTTCTTCCATTTGGTGAAACCAACTCCAGGTTTGCTCAATACACTAGATGTCTTTTCTGATGCCTCTGAAAACAGTAAGCATGCAAAACAAAAAGAGAAGAGAAGCCAAGATCGGTTGTATTTTTTTCCTTTTGGAAGCTTTCTAGTAAACCATGATGTCAAACTTTGTGATTTATTTTGGCTGGAAACAATACCGTTCATCTTTGTTTTGAAAAAATAATCTACCTTTTAACACAATCTTTGCTCGCAGTTCCTTAGATAAAATTCCAGGCTGAATATACATGAAGTCTTTGTACTTAATAACAGCTTCTTCTACTTCTGGAGAAAGTGATTTTGGAAGACCAACTCTTGACTCCTCTGTATCCCTTACTTCAGATGTTTTCTCTGATTGTGGTAAAAAGTATTCCCCTGGAGTCCCTTCAGCACTACTTCTCTCATCAAGAGACATTTTCACTTCTTCGACTGCTGTATCTTTGTATGAATCATCTGAATAGTGATACTTTTCTTTGACACGTTCATGGTCTTCTTTGTTTTCAGTGCTCTTATCAGGTTTCTGCTTTAATGATAGATAAGGATGATGAAATAAATTACCCTATACTAAATTACTTCCTGAGAGTAACACGGCACTAGTCAGAGCTATGGAAGTTACTCCTTGAAATTGAGAGTAACCCCGCACGTAAAGAGTTAACATTCTCTGTGGAATTCATACAACAGGGTCACTTACTTATATAACAACGTCTAAAGCAAGATTACATGACAGTGACGTAATATTTAATTTATTTAAAAACAAATTTCGGACACTCATTTGGGGCCCCTCTCAAGTGGGAGATCTTCAGATTCTCCTCCCCTCACCCTAGCTACGCCACTGACTCGTACATAACACTTGAGGACTCCGCCAGGACCGACTTTATGGTCGACTAACAGTCCCGGCTCCTCTCTCTCCTGTCTTGAACTGCTCTGCCTTACACACTCTGTCTCTGGTCCACGCAGGCTTGCGATCACATGACCATAACACGGGTCATATTTGCGTGTAATAGCATTACTTTCCCTTGTCCATCGACAGCCGTTGACCTGAATGATTTACCTGAGTCACATGTGTCAGCTGAACCTACAGTTAACCCTAACGCGCCGCCAATAGGGTTATAACAGTATTACTAACGACCCATTTAAAAGGAATGTGCTTATTCGAATGTCGTATATCATATAGAACTACGTATATATACACACTATTATGAATTCTCGTCTATTACCTTTACTCCTTAAGGTCCGTCACAATGAAGCCTTACTCAACAATGAATCACAAACATGACATCATCTTACATATGGCCTTCGGGCGAATCCTTTACGTCACTGGGTGGATCATCTATATTATAAAGTAGAAAGTAAGGCGTATATCTGTATGTATGTATGTATGTGCCGAATAGAAATCAAAACCGTTTGACCAATCTTGAAAACATTTGGCAGAAATGTTCCTTGGGTACTAACTTAGACCCGTAGTGTATGTATTGTAGCCCTAAAACAAACTTAAGTGACCCTCAAAAAAAGTTGACCAACTCTATTAAACTATTAATATTTAATAAATCTAGGCCATGTGTATCATGGTTACATGGGAGAAGATCGAAAGGATCTAGATATAGATCTAATTTTAAAACTACACTTTGCACAAATAGTTTTTTACTTTGACACACAAAAATTACAAAATATAGTCTATTGATTTCATTATTGAATAAAATTAAGCTGTAAATTTGTCTTTCAAAAGCATTTTTACATAAATTCGTTCCTTATATCTGTTAGAAGGTCTGATGTACATTCTTTAGAACTGTTACACATCTCTCTATTCCAAGGTCTAAAACTCTAATTCAACTCTAAGATGATAGAACTTTTCTTCGCAAAGATAGTTTTATACTTAAACATATAAACATACTAATTATAGTCCATTCATTTCATATTCTAATCAAATTAACATTCAAATTTGTTTTTCTAAAGCATTTTTCATACATATGTTTGCTTTAGCTGCAATGTCGTGTTGACAGACTATCTAATATTTTCATTCATGTGTCGCGCAAACCTTACATGCGCAGTGAAAACACGCTGTGATTGGACAGGCAAATGAGGCTCTATATGGGTGATATTAAATATACTAACATAAAATAATTAATAAGCTTATTGAACCTTAAATTCAACCTTAAACTGATAGATTAAGAATGTTTAGTGAAAGTAGATGTATTTTATTTACTTTAAACAAATGAATCTAAGTTTAATCTAGGTCAAAAACTATATTAGACTCTAGATCTAGGCCTACATCTCAATATATATGCAAGCAAATCTTATAACATTATTATTTTGTTTAATTGTTTGTAATTATTATTATAGCTTTTATATAGCGCTACTTTAATGCGTATAGAATGCCCAGATCATTATGGTCCATTCACATTTGTTTCCGTACTGCCTTTAGGTGCTCAGTAAACACAGCTCAACTCGAGTCGGGTGTCGAGCCTCGAGCCCCCTTTATAGGTAGCCAAGCCAAATTCAAGTGTACTCAGCTTCTCGACCACGCTTCCCACAAACTATTCTAATGTACTATATCAGTAACACGCATATTGAGACCCGCGGGCCGCGGGTAATATATGGCTAGTTGAGAATAAAATACAGAAGACAAATATATAAACTAGATCAAGATTGCCAACTATGGACGTCGGGCAATATTCGGCCCGTAACGGGTTGAAACTTCTACCACAATACAGTAAATTGGAACGAAAAAATATAGAAATTAACATGAGTAGCGTTGAGGCAGAAACCGATGGATTCGATAGAATTCATTCTGTAATGTTCAATCGTCTTTATACAATAGTTTCATATGTTCAAGTCTTTATACAATAGTTTCATATTTTCAAGAAGTCTTTATACAAAAGTTCCATATTTTCAAGAAGTCTTCATACAATAGTTTCATATTTTCAAGAAGTCTTTATACAATAGTTTCATATTTTCAAGAAGTCTTTATACAATAGTTTCATATTTTCATGTCTTTATACAAAAGTTCCATATTCTCAAGAAGTCTTTATACAAAAGTTCTATATTTTCAAGAAGTCTTTATACAATAGTTTCATATTTTCAAGTCCTTATACAAAAGTTCCATATTCTCAAGAAGTCTTTATACAAAAGTTCCATATTTTCAAGAAGTCTTTATACAATAGTTTCATATTTTCAAGTCCTTATACAAAAGTTCCATATTTTCAAGAAGTCTTTATACAATAGTTTCATATTTTCAAAACAGCTTTAGTTTTAGTTTCGTTTTTTTTTATATCCACTAGTTGACCCTAACCCTTTACTTCTTGTGATGGACATAAGGCACCCATGCAACAATTTCAAATTTTTTTTGTCGAGGACATTGGAGAGCTGAGTGTAGAGAATACCAATAAAAGTAGATATTCTTACTTTCTATGAACGGAGTAAAAACAAACCATTTTGGTTTACCTTTATCTTTACATTTACATATCCCTTAGTCAGTCGGGGCACCATGCAAGATTCGTCGACCGTCTCTCTCCATTCCTGTCTGTCTTTTGCCTTAGTTGGAACCTCTTTCAATGGCAGGCCCGTCCATTATTTTATGTTGTCCGCTGTCTGCCTCTTCTTATTTTTCCTGGTTTACAAAATGTTTTTAAGGAACCACATTTTGAAGCACATCACAAGTAAGGCTGCATCTTTGGTTTGAGTTAAAAAGGGAAAATTGAAAAGATTTGTAAGAATGGGCTTTGTTGCTCACATGAAATTTATATAAGTGTCAGACGCGAATAGCTCAAATTTTCAGTAAAAGAAATTACAAAAGTCATTTCTCTATAGAAGAAGTTACGAAAGTTATATAATATAAATAAAAACCACAGACCTATATATACTTCAATAAATATAGGTATTTACTCTCTATTTACAATTTATTTAGGTAGGTGCTGTTTTACTATTACACACTAAGTATCAGATTTTAGAAAAACCCAGGTTCTTTTTTTTTGTGTAACGCCATTCGCTAACATATAGATCTAAATTACATCTCTTTATTAGTACAATTAAATCTATATATTAAAATCTGTATGAATCCTTTGGTAAAATAGTAGATCTAGAGCAACTTATTATAAATGAGATTAGTAGATTATGTTAATAAATTAAGTGGAATAGATCTATTGTTCTAGAATTTTAGAATCTACTTTTTTTTTTTTTGGCCTCTCTTACAGCACAGCAGACAAACTTACAAAAGTCGTCAAGTCGCAATAGTTTAGAAATCTAGATTCTATCTTGAGACTAGATTGTCACTAGTCTAGATTTAGCTATACCTGACTAAAGCTTATTAATTAGGATAGGCCTACATCTACTATCTAGATTATTCTATATTGAGTGTATATCTATATCTAGAAAAATTCTATAGCTAGTCTAGGTCAGACTCAGTAGATCTACTATCTATACAATATTGAATATACTTCTACTTATATATCTAGCCTACGTTTCAACGCCAAGACCTAATATACCAATATAATAATAGTAAGGCTTGTCATCAAGTCCGTAGATTCATGAGGAATTCAATATTTCCCGTCGATACGCAGCCTCAGCTGTCACCTACATATTTTCCCACAACCATGGCAAGCATAACCATTGTCCGCCTGTGGTCGATTAAGATTTTCTTTTTGCCGTCTGCGTCTATCCTCGGTAGCAGATTTTCTTTTGGTCTCAAATGCGCATTCCGCGGCCTTTGTGAGTGACCTCAAGCTGTCTGTCTCGTTCTGAGACCGCATGCAACCAGGTGCTCTCTACTATGTCTTCTATGGCAAGTAAGCGGCTTATCTCGTCTTTAAAACGTTTCCGTGGGGCACCTCTGTTTCGTCGACCATCTTTTAGTTCACCAAAAAAGCTGCTTTTGGCATACGTTCGTCCCCCATACTGGGTACGTGCCCTGCCCAGGGTAACTGTCGGACCATAAGTCCCTCTATACTAGTCTATACTGTCCATACCGGCGTTCGCAAGGACATCGCAGTTTGTAGTGCTGTCTGCCCACCTTATGTTTATGATGGAGCTTAAGCGTCTTTGGTGAAAACGTTCAAGTAGTCTTAGTAGTCTCTGTATAACTTGTCGACCGGTGGCGTAGCATACGCCGCTATTTTGCAGGGCCAGCCTTAGGCCACTGCAACCTATGCGACCGCAGAGGGCCCCGCACTTTCATAGGACCCACGCTAATTCAAGGTGTATAAATTATTAAATTAAACTAATAACTAAAAACAGATTTCCTGCGCCCTCCTGTCGATTTACCAGGAGCTCCTGGAAATCTCCCGAAATGACAAAAGATACGAAAAAGTCCTTAAAATATACGAAATATATACGCGCGATAAATAAAAACAACATTATGCATTAGCCGTAATTGTGTATGAGCTAGCAGGGCGCAAGAGAAGTTCCGTTATGACCATTTCTTTTGTTTTTTGTATGGGATAGTAGACGTCAAAGATTGCCGTCCGAACAAAACGTGATGTCGATGCCTTCGTGCAATCGCTGGTCAGAATCATACAGTAACCATTGTCCGTGTCGAAAGCCTTGGTGAGGTCCACGAAGGCAGCATATGTATATGTTTATATAGTATAATAGACTTGAATGTAGCTAAAATTAAGACTAAGTCTAAGACTCTAGATCTAGACGGCCTAGAGTACCAGTAAATTTATCTTAGATGATCTTAGATTCTATTTCTAATATATTTATAACCTAGATATATATACTAGAAGTAGATCTATACTGATTCTATAGTTACAATTTGAATTCAACGTGAATATTTATGATTATATAGATACACATTATAACTAGATTTGATAGATTTTGACAAGGCATGCGTGAGATCAATTTTTTAAAGCAACTATAATTAATGGACTTCATCTAAAATAAGTTCATTCATATATTCACATGCGATTTTTTTTTTATTTATAAGCTTATATTAGCATTATTTTGGACCAATGTCTCACAACGGCTGATAAGAGAAATCAGGTATAAACATCAGAAAACACGACCCCTTAACTCAAGAAAACATTAAGAAATTAAAACAGAAACCAAATAGACAGTGAGGTTGATAACAAATGAATATTCACAATTGATTATAGTAACACCTTTTTAAAAATCATTATAAGTTTTAAAATCACTATTTTTATTTCTACGATTATTTTTGTGTGGGAAATTGTGTATCGGAAAATGCCGGGTACTTGAAGTAAGCTAGTCCTAAAAAAATACAAAGATCTTGGGTAAAAGACTCATCAAATAAAGTACTGTGTAGTTTCAAGCGCTTGTTTCAGGTCTTTTCTTTTTATACCCTCTATTGGGTTTGATCCCAACCACCCGTATTTTTGTGCAGAATTTTTTTTTCTTAAATTATCTTAAATTTACAGCCTAATAATGTCAGTTTAATTTAGAATGACATCTAAAAAATGCAAAAGATATATAAGGAAAAAGGTACTTCCGGCTCAATTTCTAATCCTAGTTTTAAATCAAAGAAACGAAACGCATAAGAGTAACAAAGCCCATTGTAGGCTTATCAAGCCGATAATATGTCTATTATTATCCAATGAAACTCTTCCTGTATATACATATATAGAGATAGATAGATATATAGATAGATAGATAGATAGATAGATAGATAGATAGATAGATAGATAGATAGATAGATAGATAGATAGATAGATAGATAGATAGATATAGATATAGATATAGATATAGATATAGAAAGATAGATAGATAAATAAATACATAGATATATCGTAATTGTTGCAAAAACAAATACGTCAGATCTACCTCCACCGGCTCTAAAGCCACATAGGCTCTCAGATATCATCTCGTACTCTAAAGTTAGTTAGTCGGTCAAGATTCGAGTAAAGATTTTAGATTTTGTTCTGCTACTCACAGAAGTGTAATGCCTCGATAGTTGGAGCAGCTAGAGGTCTCTCACAAAGGCTGCGGGAAACACATTTGAGACCAAACGAAAATCCGCTGCCGAGGACAGACGCAGACGGCGAAAATAAAATCTGAATCAAGCACCGGCGGTTATGCTTGCCGTGGATGCAAAATATGTAGGTCACAGCTGCGGCTGCGTATCCACGAGAAATACTGCATTCCTCATAAATCTTTGGACTCGAAGACAAGCCTTATTATTATTAGATAGTGGAACCATCCCAAGATTTTATCAGCGACTTAGTCTGGTAAGGTGTGCCACTCGTAGAAAGAGCGTGTGTCACCAATGTCTCTTCATGTTTACGGACAGTTCAAACCATTTGGGTTTTTTTTTTTAGTTCCCTGACCTTTTTCTGCAGAGTGTGACAAGAAGCTTTATATAGAAATTTGGCTGCATTGTCATTAGGATTAGCAAAAACAGATCGATAGCAGTTGGGCTTTTTCTTTAGCAGCTCTTGAATTTCAACCTTGAGTAGTCCTATGAATCGCTCTGGTACGTCAGCAAGCTATTTATGTATCTACATCTATTACATAGACCAGCTAGGCTTCGATCGGATAAATGTTTTATGAAAAGAGAGAGGGACAGAGGTTAAATCCTATTGTCGCCACACAATCCCAGAATAAACTTTACCCCCAAAATGTTTGTTGTTGTTGTTGTTTTTTTAAATATTTTTAGATACAAAGAAAGAAAACATGTATAGATAATAGATTGTTACACAAAAGTGAAATGGGAATCAATTTTATGACAAAGCTTATATCAACTCACTTTGTTGGTCTGGTGCAATTTGTGTACACGTTATTTCTCCCACACCCAGCCTCCGATCAAGTTGTAAATTTACACAATTATTTGTTGAATCTAACAAAATATGAATCAATCAGAAAATTAACTTATTAGTTAATTAATCATTGTTAATTATTTTGTTTGGTATCGAAAAAAGGAAATAAATGCTACTTATTAAGTGATGTGGCTGTATATGTGGTGTTATTTTCCTCATTATGTTTTGTAGACGTTTTTCCCTCAATAACCATTCTCGAATCAAGTTCAAATTTTGCAAAACTATTAGTAGTCTATGACAGTATTGTCATAATCAATCGATAAAAAAATCAATTATTAAATCAATTAATGGTCATTAATTAATTTTGTTTTATAAGGAAAAAAAAAGAAGCCTAGTGCTGGCAGTGATTTTTGCAGTTATTTCCCTTAGATAACCGTTTTAAAAAGTGTTTATGTTTTTCTTATATTAGTTATTTGGCCTCATTCAGTCGTAGTACAAATATCGTTCATCTCCTGGAACACTTTTTCATGGAGAGACACTCCCGTTCACATATATCACAGTTTAAGGTGGCTTTCGCTTTGGCGGCTATTATTCGTATGGCACGCTTTTCTTCCATAGCTTAGACTCTTAGACCAAGGGTGGGCAAAATAAGACACGCGGGAGCGCTATATGCGGCCCTCGAACACTTACAGAAATTATGTGTGCCGACAGAGCATAGATATGAAAATGCAAATATAGTAAAAATAAGTAATTTAAAATATCTATCTAAATTATTGAAACTTCTAATTCTTACGATGAAGAGATTAACAACGTTGTCTATTATTGTCTCTACATGTCATTCTAAGACAAATGAAGAACACAGAGATTATTCTAATAGGCAATATGACAAGACATTCAGTCAAAGGTGCAAACTCAGGTCAGCATTTATTCAATGCTATGAAGATCTGTGTTGAAAGTCCTTGGTTGGCATGCAACAAGATGGCGAGTTTAACAGCTGATGAAATCGTGTTTTGACTGAGAATAACATTAAGCTGTTAAAAAAAAATTTAATAACAATATCCCAATCATAAAATCTTACATTTGCACTGGAAAGTTTGCGCAAAGCAGCATTTAATATCATTGACCCAATCATCACAGTGATTAAACCAATAGTAGCTAAGGGCCTTAACCACTGGGAGTTCCGAAAAGTACTTAAAGATTTGGAAACAAAACAATCAAAGAATCAAAGTCTTGTATATTTCAGCAAAGGAAAATGACAAAACCAGTTTTCCCTGGCTTGCCTAGAGAAATGGGGAAGCATTATTTGAAACAAATTAACATACACATACATTTCAGTTGCAAGCAACCCATTTGCGATATTGTCAATGTCAAACAAAAAGTCTACTGTCAATGGCAAACAAAAAGTTTGTTTTTCACTATTCTTATCTTATATAATACAGACGCCACTTCAAAAAAGAAGATGATTACGTCCTACGCGTCATGCAAATTAACCAATGACTTAAATTCTGCCAAGTCACTGGTTTTCCTGGCTAGCTCAGGCAATCTATTCCATACTCTAATAGCACTAGAGAAGAAGGAGTATTTGTACAAATTTGTCCTAGCATATGGGACGAAGAATGTGCCTTCAACTCTGTCAACCAAGGACTTTCAACACAGTATTTTATTAAATTTTGTTTTTGTATTTGAAGATTATGGTTTAATGTTTAATGTATAATTGCTACTTTACTTTTGAGTCTTCTGTCCTGAAGGCTTTCTAAATTTAGTGATTTTACTAAAGGTGTTACTCTAGTCAAATGTGAATATTCGTTTGTTATGAATCTCACTGCTCTATTTTGTGTCTGTTCCAGTTTCTTAATGTTTTCTTGAGTTGAGGGGTCCAAACGGAGGCTGCATATTCTATTATTGGCCTAACCAAGGTTAAATAACATTTTAGTTTTATGTTCTTATTTGATTTATAGAAATTTCTTTTAATAAACCCTAATGCTTTGTTTGATTTTATTTTTATAGTTTCATCGATATGTTGATTCCATGACAGTTTTTCATTTATTATAACACCTAGGTATTTTGAGTTTTTTAGTCTGTGTTACTGGTTTGCCATGAATAAGATAAGTGAAATTAATTTGTTTTAGTTTTTTTGTTACTCTTAACAACTGACATTTTTCTGGGTGGAAAGACATGCTCCAATTTGATTCCCTTTTCTGTAATTCATCTAACTCTCTTTGTAAAATATCTGTGTCTTGTGTTGTTTTTATTGTTCTATATATTATGCAATCGTCTGCAAATAATCTGACTTTTGTTCCTGAAGTAATGCAATATGGTAAATCATTTATGTAAATTAAAAATAGTAGTGGACCTAAGACTTTTCCTTGAGGTACACCTGAGTTTACTGTTATCTGTGTTGATTTAGAGCCATTTATTATTACAGTTTGTTCTCTCCCTATCAGAAAATTTTTAATCCACTGATGCAATGGACCATTAATGCCGAAATATTTAAATTTTTTAAGCAAACTATGGTGGTGAACTTTATCAAAAGCTTTGGAAAAATCTAGTAAGATAGTATCTATTTGTTCACTATTATCTAACCCTTTGGAAAATCATCAATTAGTCCTATTAGTTGTGTTTCACACGATCTATATTTCCTAAAGCCTTGTTGGTATGGGGTGAGGACATTATGCTTGTCTAAGTGGTTTATGATGTTGCTACATATTATGTGTTCTAGGATTTTACATGTGATGCTGGTAAGTGATACTGGTCTGTAGTTTCCTGGGTCAGATTTTTCTCCTTTTTTAAATAGGGGGGTGACTGTGACAGGTGGGGAAATGTGACGTGTGTTTGGCGCGTTTAATGTCTAGGGGATGATTATTTTTAAAGCTATCACACACCAACCTATCAACATAAGAATCGGGAGCAAGCACGCAACGAGACAAGCAATGAAAGATAGATACAAAAGTTTAAAATGAAGAATATTTATTTACATCTCTAATTAATAATGTATTTTGATCATCCCTCTTGCACTTAATAAGAGAGTATGTCACTTTGTCCTCTGACTTAGCTAGTATGGGGTGAGGACATTATGCTTGTCTAAGTGGTTTATGATGTTGCTACATATTATGTGTTCTAGGTTTTTACATGTGATGCTGGTAAGTGATACTGGTCTGTAGATTCTTGGGTCAGATTTTTCTCCTTTTTTAAATAGGGGGGGGGTGACATTAGCTTCTTTCCAGTCCTTTGGTACTCTGCCCTGGTTAAGCGATGCCTGAAAGAGTATTTTGAACACTGGGGCTAGCTCATTGCTTAGTTCTTTGAGTAATCTAGCTGGAATATCATCAGGTCCAGAAGCTTTATTTGGTTTGGTGTTGGCTAATAGTTTTTAGATTCCATTTTCTTGTACTACTATATCTTCTACTTGGTTCAAATTAAGTAATATGTCTTTGTCTCATAGGGTTGAGAATGCTGATGCAAAGTATTTGTTTAGGATGTTTGCTTTAGTTTCATTATCATTATGTATTATGTTATGTTCATCTTTTAATGGCGCTATACTTGACCATAGGTTTTTGTTGTTATCTTTAGATATTACATTGTTTATGTATTCACTCTGCAGCTATCTGCTTACTTTTTGGTTAGGTCTTTAATTTTTATATACTTTTTGTAAACTCTTTCTGCCTCAGTTTTTTTTAATTTTCTATATAGGTTTTCCTTCTGTTTACAAAGCTTCTTTAGTCTATTATTAAACCAGCATTTATTTATATGGCAGAATGGTGCCACATTGGTATATGATTTTCTATAATGCTTTTAAGATGGTTTTTAATGAAATTCCAGAGGTCATTGACTGTTTGGTTAATGTCTTTTCCTAATAAGAATGTTTGTTGAAAGTTTAATGCAGCTTGGTGTATTTGTGTTAGGTTACATTTATTCTAGAGTATGATTTTTAGAAGTATTATTAACAAAGTCACAGTCTCAATGAAAATACAATTTCTTCCTAAAAATCCCATATTCTTCTCGACACCTTGCCCCTGCTAAGCCAGCGGATACTGCTGTGGTACAAATAATTATTTATGCAAGCAGATGTTTCAAAAAATTACACCACTTTTAAATGAAAAATTCAGGGGAAGTCAGTCTTATTAAAAAGTTCACAGGCTTCTTCATTAATAAATCAAGCTTATTCATAGATTCGCGCATTGGTACAAACATAAATTGCATTTAAGGTCACAACTGAAAAAGTATCAGTGGTTCATTATAAAATATATTTTCCTTTTATTAACTATCTCAAGGAATAGAATATTGATTCAAATTTTGTGTATGGTTTATTTACACTAAATCTGGATGACGACCTGTCTACCGTTCCGTTAAATGCACAACCACCCATAAATACTAAATTGCACGAAATAAAAATAGAAGGCCTAATACAGTTTTGACACTCCAAGCTACGCATTTCTAATCGTTTTTTATTATTATTATCGAAAGGACTATAGGCATACACGTCTCGTGGGAAACAAAGAAAAAGTTAATCTTGATAATATTGTAGCCTAAATAAAATGACAAAAAAAAAAAACACCAAAAAACTATAGCCTAATCTAAAATGAAATAGATCTAGAGCTAGATTTTCTTGGACGATTAATATAAAATAAGTATAAATAATAAATCATATGACACAGATCTAAATAAACAAATACTGATGGAGTCATTCTTTAATTAATTATTAGAATTACTTGACTACCAACTGGGTATTTTTTATTGCCAAAAAAATTTATAGACCTAAATGAATCGAATAATCAGTCACTAATTTGACTAATCTAAATTGTTTGTTTTATTTAAATGGCAAGTGTTATTGATGACTTCTGACTTGTTCATGAGTTGCAGAGATTCTAGCTTTTATTTTGATGACATGTTACGATATATGATAATATATCAATGATATTTAGATAAACGCAAGTACCTAGTGGAACAGAGAGAAGGACCATTTAATACAAGTATAAGGCAAAAGAAGTAAGTTGTTTATAATCCATCAAACTCACATAGGACTTGTGTCATTTGTGACGGCATTTCATGCATTTACAGAAGCTACAAACTATACTACAAAAATGATAGACTTGTCTTTGATTCCGAAAACTTATGAGGAATGCTATGTTTCCAGTGGCTACTCAGCCCCAGCTGTGACCTACATATTAAGCCACACTGAGCACAGGCATAACCATTGTCCACCTGTGGTAGAATCAGTTTTTTTTTTCTTTTTGCCGTCTACCCTCGGCAATTAATTTTCATTGGTGTATACCACACCTTTGTAAGTGACCTCCAGCTGTCTCGTTCTGAAGCTGTATGCAACCAGGTGCTCTCTTATTCTATGTCAGTTAAAGCAAGTTCGCGCCTAAGCTTGTCTTTAAAGCATTTCTGTGGTACCTCTTTACGTGCATATGACATGTTAGGCAAATGGTTTTGCCTATCGGAAGGCCATTTCGGAAAGTATAGGTGCTTAAAATGAAACTCCAAATATCTGGACTTCCAGTTACCAAGAAAATAAGCTTAGGTTTCAAAGAGACGACACTGGCATTTCAGCTAAGACGATCAGTAAAATTAATAGCAACTTTAATTGCAGTCCACCAAACAAGATAAAAAGAAACAAGTGTGGCTTCAATAGCATTGATGATATTTAGTTTACTTTTATCTCATTTACTAGTATTACTATTTCATTGACTAAGGTTTTTATTGTCAAATAGGCATAAGTACATGTACTAGTTCCTGCAATTTGATGAAAAATAATAATTAAATTGTGTGTAGTCTATATACAAATGTTTATAAGAGATCACACATTAGCTTAATTTACTTAATATTTTAAAACTATGATTTTGTGTTCTGACTCTACTCTAAATAAATTATATTTTATTTTAAGAAGGCAGAGTTGGAAATTCTTTTCTGATGAAAAAAAATTTATTAAACTAAAGTAGATGTTTATGGTTCATTTGTATTTATTTTTAAATTATTTATTCATTAAAAATTAATTGTTCATTAACATTTACTTGAAGTAAAGATCAAAAACACAAATTCAATACATGATAAGCTCTCAATTCATGCAGATCACAGCCCATCACTTAAATGTATTTACTGTCAATTCTACACACTATTCATTTTAAAATGTTGCTTTAAATTGTTATATGACACAATCAAAGTACTCGTACTTCACATTGATGTAGGCCTAAAGCAGCTGAAATAATGACAAATTTTCATTCACTAACTTGTACTGTCATTTATTATTAGACGTGTTAAAACTAATGACCTGTACAATATATAATTGATTAAGCAGGAGCATCAACAAATCTTGAACAATAATTGTCTACAGAAAAACTTTATTCTTACAATATACATTTACAATGTATTTAAACAAGTTAATTTATACAAATATGTATGGCCTAAAGATTATATCGTATTCTGATTTGTGAATACCAAGTTACATTATTATATGAAAACAGTGTACTCATTTTTTAAATATTCTGGGTAATAAAAATTAAAAACCAATATGATACAATAAAATTGAAGCATTAGTGAAATAAAAAAAAAATTTTCACTCAAGATCTATGTAAACTCTATGCTTGAAAAAAATCATTTTGAAATTAATTTTAAAAAAAAATATGGTTCTTTAGTCAATGGAATGCAATTATTTAACAATTTCATGATTATCTATTCATTTGAATATACTTATAACTGAAAAATAATCCATAAGGTTTAGATACAACCATTTGAAATAATGATTATAATTTTTTTCTTAATTAGCTTAATTCAAATCTAATATAAACAAGATTTCCTCTGTCAAGAAACGTATGAGGGAACAAAATGCATGTTCTTCTCAGGAAGTTTTGCAAAGGGAATTAAGAATATTTAATTGATGTTGCTTTTTTTTTTGCCAACATATTAAACCTTGTCACCATGTTTTAGTTTTAAGGAGAATGCACCATATTTTATGTTTACTTTTGTTAGATACTTATTTAAATTTTGAAAAAGTAAAATTTCCCTTACATATCTTGCAATCTATGGGGCAGATGATATAAAGTTTATCAGTTTCTGTGCCCCATGTCATGTACCCAGCACAACAACCAACCGCCTATTGAAAAAAAATCCCATTTCAGACCTCACAATCTATAGGGCAGGTGATGTTAAGGTCATCTGATTCTTTGGCCAGTGCATCATGTGGCCAGCACAACAACCAACCATCTTTACATTCCAAAACGAGAGTCAGCTACCCATTACAGTTAGGTGGACTCAGGGGGACCCAAAAATCTAAAAAAATTTAATCTGAGTCTCCACAGAGATCTAGATAATTCTAGATATTATAATATTACTAGACATATGTTACCCGCGACCCGCGGGTCTTTATTTGCGCATTACTGTCGATATAGTTACTGAGAGTGTTTTGTTAACAGTTAAACGAAATAATAATGTAATAAGTAAAGCGAATGTGTCGATGTAAAAATAGTGTGAATAAAGCTATCAAATCAGAATAGCTAATAGGCTTAAATCCATTTTTCCAAATTAAAACATTTGCTTGTAGGCCTACATATATTTGATTAAAAATTGAGATGAATAGACTTAATTTTGTATGTTCATGTGTTAAAGTATAAAGTAGATCTTGAGGTAGACATAGATCTAAATCTACACTAATCTAGTTGCCTTTTATAGAGTTCATTCTGTGTTGCGCATGCGTGATTTTTTTTCATGAATGAATATAGGCCTATCTCAACACTGCTACGCAGCTTTATTTAGCGAACAGCGAACGAATGTATTAAAAATGCTTTAGAAAAACAAATTTGAATGTTAATTTGATTAAAATATGAAATGAGTGGACAATAATTAGTATGTTTATGTGTTAAAGCATAAAACTATCTTTGCGAAAAGAAGTTTTATTATCTTAGAGTTCAATAAGAGTTTTAGACCTAGGCCTAGGAATAGACTCGGTAGAGAGATGTGTTAATCACTGTTAATGTGTAACCATTTGGTAATGTCTAATGAAAGGATGTTCGTCAGACTTTACCCGCGGCCTTCGGGTCTAAGTTTGTGTTTTTACTAATGTAGTGGATTGGATTTAGATGTATGTTAAACTTAACTAATGATCCTTTCAAGTTTTTTCTCTTTCGCTACGAAAATAAAATTAGGTTTGCAAAAAATGGGATTACCCGAAGCCGATAAATTCATATCTATTACAAACGAAAAGAGCGATAGCTTTGTTAAATGAATGGGATTATAAAGTGAACAATTGAACGAAATAATTTTTAGTACGCGATTCATGAATGAAAATAGATCTAGGCCTATCTCAACTCGGCTTCGCAGCTTTCATAGATGGATGTAGCTTTAAAAACCGAATTTGTTTATTTGATCAAAATATGAAATGAATGGACTTCAATTAATATGTTTATGTGTTAAAGTATAAAACTATCTGTGCGAAGAGAAGTTTTATCATCTTAGAGTTGAATTAGAGTTTTAGATCTAGGGATGGGATTATAAAGTAAACAATTAAACGAATTAATATTTAGTACGCGATTCATTACGGAATTGTCTAATGAAAGAATGTTCGTCAGGAAATCTGTAATCACAGATATAAGGAACTAATTAATGTAAAAAATGCTTTTGAAACACAAAATTGAAGGTTAATTTTATTATATAATGAAATCAATGGATCTTCTTTTGTATTTTCATGTGTCAAAGTAAAAAACTATCTGCGCAAAGTGTATTTCTAAAAATTAGATCTAGGTCTAAATCCTTTCCATCTTTTCTCATGTCAACATTGTAGACATGGCCTAGATTAACACAATACTATAGCTGTAATAGAGTCGGACAACTTTATTTTTTTTTGAGGGTCTTAAGTTTGTTTTAGGGCTACAATACATACACTACGGTCTAAGTTGGTACCCAAGGAACATTCCTGCCTAGTTTTATCAAGATTGGTCAAGCGGTTTTGATGTCTATAAGTAACATACATCCATACATACATACATACACCACACATTCTACTTTATAATATAGATATGAATGTATCGGCATAACGGGTAAACCCATTTTCGCAAACTACTTTTATTTTTATTACAAGAGGTCTCACTTAACATGAAGATAATATTATGAAAAATACGCTACTTGTGCGTCAATTGTCTGTCATTGCAGTATCGGTCCTTGCCCCCAAGTTACTTTATTTTTCTAAATTTGACCTGGCTTTTTTAAATAGGATAAATAATGAACTTTAGATTTCAGAAGTAGGAGAATGCGTTTCTGCAATTAATGTAAGAAATTGCTTTGCTTGTAGGCCTACATATATTTGATTAAAAATTGAGATGAATAGACTTAATTTTGTATGTTCATGTGTTAAAGTATAAAGTAGATCTTGAGGTAGACATAGATCTAAATCTACACTAATCTAGTTGCCTTTTATAGAGTTCATTCTGTGTTGCGCATGCGTGACCTTTTTTCATGAATGAATATAGGCCTATCTCAACACGGCTACGCAGCTTTATTTAGTGAACAGCGAACGAATGTATTAAAAATGCTTTAGAAAAACAAATTTGAATGTTAATTTGATTAAAATATGAAATGAGTGGACAATAATTAGTATGTTTATGTGTTAAAGCATAAAACTATTTTTGCGAAAAGAAGTTTTATTATCTTAGAGTTCAATAAGAGTTTTAGACCTAGGCCTAGACTCAGTAGAGAGATGTGTTAATCACTGTTAATGTGTAACCATTTGGTAATGTTTAATGAAATGATGTTCGCCAGACTTTACCCGCGGCCTTCGGGTCTAAGTTTGTGTTTACTAATCTAGTGGATTGGATTTAGATGTATGTTAAACTTAACTAATGATCCTTTCAAGTTTTTTCTCTTTCGCTACGAAAATAAACTTAGGTTTGCGAAAATGGGATTACCCGAAGCCGATAAATTCATATCTATTACAAACGAAAAGAGCGATAGCTTTAGTAAATGAATGGGATTATAAAGTGAACAATTAAACGAAATAATTTTTAGTACGCGATTCATGAATGAATATAGATCTAGGCCTATCTCAACTCGGCTTCGCAGCTTTCGTAGACGAATGTAGCTTTAGAAAACCAAATTTGAATGTTTATTTGATCAAAATATGAAATGAATGGACTTCCATTAATATGTTTATGTGTTAAAGTATAAAACTATCTGTGCGAAGAGAAGTTTTATCATCTTAGAGTTGATTAGAGTTTTAGATCTAGGGATGGGATTATAAAGTAAACAATTAAACGAATTAATATTTAGTACGCGATTCATTACGGAATTGTCTAATGAAAGAATGCTCGTCAGGAAATCTGTAATCACAGATATAAGGAACTAATTAATGTAAAAAATGCTTTTGAAACACAAAATTGAAGGTTAATTTTATTATATAATGAAATCAATGGATCTTCTTTTGTCTTTTCATGTGTCAAAGTAAAAAACTATCTGCGCAAAGTGTATTTCTTAAAATTAGATCTAGGTCTAAATCCTTTCTATCTTTTCTCACGTCAACATTGTAGACATGGCCTAGATCCATAAAATACTATAGCTGTAATAGAGTCGGACAACTTTATTTTTTTTTTGAGGGTCTTACATTTGTTTTAGGGCTACAATACATTCACTAAGGTCTAAGTTGGTACCCAAGGAACATTCCTGCCAAGTTTTATCAAGATTGGTCAAGCGGTTTTGATGTCTATAAGTAACATACATACATACACCACACATTCTACTTTATAATAGGGCCTATAGACTACACATATGTTACCCGCGACCCGCGGGTCTTTATATGCGCATTACTGTCGATATAGTCACTGAGAGTGTTTTGTAAAAAATTAAACGAAATAATAATGTAATAAGTAAAGCGAATGTGTCAATGTAAAAATAGCTAATAGGCTTAAATCCATTTTTTTTTTAAATTAAAACATTTGCTTTTGAATAATCTAGTGGATTGGATTTAGATGTATGTTAAACGTAGCTAATGATCCTTTCACGTTATTTCTCTTTCGCTACGAAAATAAAATTAGTTTTGCGAAAATGGTTTACCCGAAGTCGATACATTCTTATCTATTAAAAACGAAAAGAGCGATAGCTTTGTTAAATAAATGGGATTATAAAGTGAACAATTAAACGAAATAATTTTTAGTACGCGAGTCATGAATGAATATAGATCTAGGCCTATCTCAACTCGGCTTCGCAGCTTTCGTAAACGAATGTAGCTTTAGAAAACCAAATTTGAATGTTTATTTGATCAAAATATGAAATGAATGGACTTTAATTAATATATTTATGTGTTAAAGTATAAAACTATCTGTGCGAAGAGAAGTTTTATCATCTTAGAGTTGGATTAGAGTTTTAGATCTAGGGATGGGATTATAAAACAAACAATTAAACGAAATAATTTTTAGTACGCGAGTCATGAATGAATATAGATCTAGGCCTATCTCAACTCGGCTTCGCAGCTTTCGTAAACGAATGTAGCTTTAGAAAACCAAATTTGAATGTTTATTTGATCAAAATATGAAATGAATGGACTTTAATTAATATATTTATGTGTTAAAGTATAAAACTATCTGTGCGAAGAGAAGTTTTATCATCTTAGAGTTGGATTAGAGTTTTAGATCTAGGGATGGGATTATAAAGTAAACAATTAAACGAATTAATATTTAGTACGCGATTCATTACGGAATTGTCTAATGAAAGAATGTTCGTCAGGAAATCTGTAGTCACAGATATCAGGAACTAATTTATGTAAAAAATGCTTTTGAAACACAAAATTGAAGGTTAATTTTATTACATAATGAAATCAATGAATCTTCTTTTGTATTTTCACGTGTCAAAGTAAAAAACTATCTGCGCATAGTGTATTTCTTAAAATTAGATCTAGTTCTAAATCCTTTCTATCTTTTCTTATGTCAACATTGTAGACATGGCCTAGATCCATAAAATACTATAGCTGTAATAGAGTCGGACAACTTTATTTTTTTTCAGGGTCTTAAGTTTGTTTTAGGGCTACAATACATACACTACGGTCTAAGTTGGTACCCAAGGAACATTCCTGCCTAGTTTTATCAAGATTGGTCAAGCGGTTTTGATGTCTATAAGTAACATACATCCATACATACATAATCTTCTTTTGTATTTTCACGTGTCAAAGTAAAAAACTATCTGCGCAAAGTGTATTTCTTAAAATTAGATCTAGTTCTAAATCCTTTCTATCTTTTCTTATGTCAACATTGTAGACATGGCCTAGATCCATAAAATACTATAGCTGTAATAGAGTCGGACAACTTTATTTTTTTTCAGGGTCTTAAGTTTGTTTTAGGGCTACAATACATACACTACGGTCTAAGTTGGTACCCAAGGAACATTTCTGCCTAGTTTTATCAAGATTGGTCAAGCGGTTTTGATGTCTATAAGTAACATACATCCATACATACATACCCCTCACATTCTACTTTATAATATAGACTAGACATATGTTACCCGCGACCCGCGGGTCTTTATTTGCGCATTACTGTCGATATAGTCACTGAGAGTGTTTGTAAACAATTAAACGAAATAATAATGTAATAAGTAAAGCGAATGTTTCAATGTAAAAATAGTGTGAATGAAGCTATCAGATCAAAATAGCTAATAGGGGAAAATCCATTTTTTTTAAAATTAAAACATTTGCTTTTGAATAATCTAGTGGATTGGATTTAGATGTATGTTAAACGTAGCTAATGATCCTTTCACGTTATTTCTCTTTCGCTACGAAAATAAAATTAGTTTTGCGAAAATGGTTTTGCGGGTCTTTATTTGCGCATTACTTTCGATATAGTCACTGAGAGTGTTTTGTAAACAATTAAACGAAATAATAATGTACTAAGTAAAGCGAATGTGTCAATGTAAAAATAGTGTGAATGAAGCTATTAAATCAAAATATCTAATAGGCTTAATTAAATCCATTTTTTTTTCAAATTAAAACATTTGCTTGTAGGCCTACATATATTTGATTAAAATTTGAGATGAATAGACTAAATTTTGTATGTTCATGTGTATAAAGTATAAAGTAGATCTTGAGGTAGACGTAGATCTAAATCTACACTAATCTAGAGTTCTGTGCTGCGCATGTGTGAACTTTTTTTCATGAATGAATATAAGCCTATCTCAACACGGCTTCGCAGCTTTAGCGAACAGCGAACGAATGTATTAAAATGCTTTAGAAAAACAAATTTCAATGTTAATTTGATTAAAATATCAAATGAATGGACAATAATTAGTATGTTTATGTGTTAAAGCATAAAACTATCTTTGCGAAAAGAAGTTTTATCTTCTTAGAGTTCAGTAAGAGTTTTAGACCTAGGCCTAGGAATAGACTCAGACCTCAGAAGAGAGATGTGTTAATGTGTAACCATTTGGTAATGTCTAATGAAAGAATGTTCGCCAGGAAATCTGTAGATATCAGGAACTAATTTATGTAAAAAATTGCTTTTGAATAATCTAGTGGATTGGATTTATATATATGTTAAACGTAGCTAATGATCCTTTCACGTTATTTCTCTTTCGCTACGACAATAAAATTAGGTTTGCGAAAATGGGTTTACCCGAAGTCGATACATTCTTATCTATTAAAAACGAAAAGAGCGATAGCTTTGTTAAATGAATGGGATTATAAAGTAACAATAAAACGAAATAATTTTTAGTACGCGATTCATGAATGAATATAGATCTAGGCCTTTAACTCGGCTTCGCAGCTTTCGTAAACGAATGTAGCTTTAGAAAACCAAATTTGAATGTTTATTTGATAAAAATATGAAATGAATGGACTTTAATTAATATGTTTATGTGTTAAAGTATAAAACTATCTGTGGGAAGAGAAGTTTTATCATCTTAGAGTTGAATTAGAGTTTTAGATCTAGGGATGGGATTATAAAGTAAACAATTAAACGAATTAATATTTAGTACGCGATTCATTACTGAATTGTCTAATGAAAGAATGTTCGTCAGGAAATCTGTAATCACAGATATAAGGAACTAATTAATGTAAAAAATGCTTTTGAAACACAAAATTGAAGGTTAATTTTATTATATAATGAAATCAAAAGATCTTCTTTTGTATTTTCATGTGTCAAAGTAAAAAACTATCTGCGCAAAGTGTATTTCTTAAAATTAGATCTAGGTCTAAATCCTTTCTATCTTTTCTCATGTCAACATTGTAGACATGGCCTAGATCCATAAAATATTATAGCTGTAATAGAGTCGGACAACTTTTTTTTTTTTTTTGAGGGTCTTAAGTTTGTTTTAGGGCTACAATACATAAAGGTCTAAGTTGGTACCCAAGGAACATTCCTGCCTAGTTTTATCGAGATTGGTCAAGCGGTTTTGATGTCTATAAGTAACATACATACATACATACATACATACTCCACACATTCTACTTTATAATATAGATATAAGAGATCTAGATCTATAGATAAGTTCGGTTTTTAAAAAATTCGCATTCGAAATTTTAAATACCCATATTTAAGTATTAATATACCCATTGTGGTAGGTCCGAGTTAATCATTTATTAGATCTATTAAAGCATGTCTATATAAAAGATATTATTATTTAAAAAATATATTATTATATAAAAGATATAGTTATGAATATTTACTAAAAAAATTAAACAAATGATTTTTTTTCTTTTGCCAATTAACACACTGGCTCGCAAAAAGGATGACTCCTCAATACTATAAAAGACGATAACTGTATGAGTTGGTTTGGAATTGTATTTTGTAAGACTAACTTTAAAAAAATATCCTTCATGAGAGAGAACGAAAAAAGGTTTGTCAAAAAAAAAGCTGGCTGGACTACGCAAATAATGGACCAGCCTCTCTTTCTTGATATCTTGTTAAGAACATTGGTGACCGGGAAAAGTGGATGGTTTGGTTGCGCGGGACAGATGATAATAATGACATGTACATAAAAAAAGTTCCAGATTTTGTGTAAAATACCCAAATAAGGAAGTACTGGAAACACCTATTTTAACGAAGTGGCCTTAAAAAAAATATTTTGTGACGATCCTGTGACGAACCGTTTTAGCTCACTCAAGGTATCACTCAGGTCTAAGCATTTAATTAATTTATCTACATGCTAGTAATCATCAAATTTACTAATTTAGCCAATCAAGCGCTAAAACACAGCCACCACCCCTCCAATCCAACCCCACCCTCTTTGGCATCGATGTCACATTTTACTATCCCCACCTTGACACGCGCCACACTAGCCTCTTTTGACAAGAGTACACTCCCTCTATCTATCTCGGCAAACATCCTGTGACCCCCTCCCCTTTCCGGGAGCAGCTGGTCACTTCAAAGTGCCCACTTAACTCAACGCAGCGGGCAACGCTGATCGTCTAGCACTAGCCATTCTGTGGCATTTTAAGTCTCGAGAGACGATCGATCTTTTCCCTTTGCAACTTCTTGTGTGACTAAAGAGGCCAATCCTTGATACACAGCTGCGATCGCAGGTTGGGCATATATAATCACCAGGCGCCGTTACATTTTCACCTTCTTTCTGCTTCTGTTGTGTATGACATCTGCAATCCGTGACCCTTCCTTTATGCTCTCTCTCCATGTGGATCTGTCCAGTGCCACCTCTTCTCAGTTGCCAGTGTCGATTTTGAAGAGCTTCATGTCGCGTTTGCATACATCGTATAACGTAAAAGTGGGCGACCAGCGGCTCTCCTGCCTTCTATTAGATCGCCATACAGGATGTCCTGTGGAAGTCGACCTACTGGCATTCTACGAACGTGGCCAAGCCAGCCAAGGCGTCTGCTGCTGATAACAGAGCGGATGTCCTGGCATCCTGCTCTTATCTTGCCACCTTATTTTAAAGATCCGTCATAGGCATCGGAGGTGGAAGACATTCAGCTTTTTTTCCTGCCATGAGTAGGTTGACCATGTTTCACTTCCGTTCAGCAAGGTGCTCAACACACAGGTCCGGTAGACTAGGACTTTAGTACTGCTAGTCAGCAATATGTTGTCCCAGACTCTTTTCTGCAACCGTGACATGGTGGCCATTGCCTTGGCTATCCTGTTGTTTATGTCTTTATCCAGTAGAGTGTTGTTGGATATGATGGAGCCAAGGTAACAAAAATGATCAACAATTTCTAGTGGTTGGCCATTAATGCTTACTTGAGGTGCAGTGTTTGTGTTTTGGACAAGTATCTTAGTCTTGCCTTGACTGATGTTTAAGCCGAACTTCTGGCAAGCAGCAGATAGTTTGTCAACCAGGGACTGTAGCTGAATATCAGAATCAGCCACAATACCTGCATCATCAGCATACAGGATTTCCCTGACGAGTAGCTTCCTAACCTTGGTTTTTGCCCGCAGCCTTGATACATTAAATAGTTTTCCAGAGGATCTTGTATGGAGAAACACACCTTCGTTTATGTCGCTGTACGCATAATGCAGTAGACAGGAGAAGAATATGCCAAACAGAGTAGGTGCGAGCACACATCCCTGCTTGACACCACTGCAAACCTCAAAAGGTGCTGATTGGGATCCATTGAATTTGACAGTACATTAAGTTTCCTCGTGAAAACACTCAATTAACTTCAGTAGTTTGGGAGGGCAACCTATTTTCCTCAGGAGTTTGAAAAGGTCACTTCTGCTGACCATTTAAAGACTTAAGTCAGATCAACAAAAACAATGTAAAGGGGTCTGTCTCTCTCTCTGAATTTCTCCTGCAGTAGTCATAGAGAAGATATCATGTCTATAGTGGATCTACCACTCCTGTATCTGTCCAAGCCATGCGTCCAATGGCTGTGTGAAGCGTCTAGTGTGGTAGCTTGACTTGTTGCCACCGCTGGCTAGCATTTGTGAAAGGGGAGCAATTTCGTAAGTCTCTCTTGCCAGTACATAGCCTCTCATATGCAGTACCTCCTCGTGGTGGCAGATGGAAACTGAGGCTGCGAAGCCTCAGGCTAAACTGCAAGGGTCTCGGAGGAGGTTTGGCCCCAAGATGTGAGGCAGGCATGGCCCGTCGGCGTGCGGACACGCCCTGTTGCCCACAAACCAAACCCCTAGCTATAGGTCAATAGCCGCACTGCCTTGTGTGTGTGTCCCTGTAAGGTCTAAGGCTAAGGGAGTAAACCCTAACAGAAAATCCGATCCTGGAGCCCCGTAGGCGGGGGGACAGTAGTAAGACTACTGCTCTCTGGCAAACTCCTGCAGCCACCTGTCCCCAAATTGTGATGGCTCATATTCCTTTGGACCCGGTCAGTATGGAAGAGAGGCATGTGCTGACGTGTGGGCAGCCCAGCACTCGCAAATTTACCGAACAGGCTTTCCCCCAGCAATGGAGAGGTCACTCCATCTCTGACAGTAATGTCTTTGAAAAAAACACGGAGAGTGGTAGTTTCCGGTGATAAGTTCCTAGCTGATTGGAACGCCAGGGACCACTCTTGACGGTAGGAGGGGCTTTTTAGCCTCACTGGATAGCTACTGCCTGCCTTAAGCCGAGCAGCCCTCGGACAATAAAGTGTTATCCCGCCACAGCTTGTCGCACCACTGGGTGCTTGGTGCTAAGACAAAATAAAAAAGCAAGCTTCTCACCCGCACCTGCAAATACAATCAAAAGAAAACCCTCAACATTAATGCGTTTAGCCAACTGGAACATACGGATAATATGACCTGGCTTCAATACTGACCCTGAACTCGTCACCGACATGCGACAAACAGCTATCATCGACAGAGAACTCAGCAGACTAAACATTGATGTGGCCTGCCTGCAAGAAACCAGACTGGCAGACAGTGTATCTCTTACAGAAAGCAACTATACATTCTACTGGCAAGGAAAACCAGAACAAAGCCCTAGAATACATGGCGTCGGCTTCGCAATAAGAAACAGTCTCGTCCCCAGCATTGCAATGTTTCCCATTGGCAATGAAAGAGTAGAACACATGAAATTTGCATCACCGCAAGGCAAAGTTAATATAATCTGTGCTTACTCACCAACCCTTGCTGCACCAGAAGAGGACAAAGACAGATTCTTTCAAGCTCTAGAGGACGTAATTAAAAGTATTACAAAATCCGAGCACCTCTATATAAATGGAGACTTTAATGCCCGTGTTGGTGATGGAAATGATGCATGGCCAAAATGCTTGGGACCTCATGGTATTGGCAAAATCAATGACAATGGCCAAAGGCTACTCGAGTTCTGTAGCTCTCATGAACTGTGTGTAACAAATACATTCTTCTTTGGCAAGGAACGCCATAATGTTTCTTGGCAGCACCCACGCTCAAAAAGGTGGCACCAGCTTGACCTCTGCATCACCCGAAGGATGGATCTGAAAAGTGTCATCCACACCCGTTCATACTATAGTGCTGACTGCAACTCAGACCATTCACTAGTGCTAAGCAAAATCAAACTACTTCTCAAGAAGGCTTACACTTCCACTCAACCCAGAACTAGGCTAATTAACGTCAACCATGTAGGTGACCCAGAGAAGTGTGCACTCTTTGGCAAGCTCCTGAACAGTTCAATCCCCTCGATAAGTGATGAAGAAGACATCTCTATCAGATGGGAGAAATTAAGAGACGTAATCTACAGTTCGGCAATCACCGCCTTTGGGCCTCAAAAACACAAAAATGTAGACTGGTTTGAGGCGAATCTAGCACATATGGAACCTTGCATCGCGAAAAAGCGATCTGCACACCTCGCTCACAAGACAAAGCCTAATCCAAAATCTTTGGAGGCCTTCAAAAGTGCTAATAAAGAGGCGAAACAAATGGCTAGAAAATGTGCTAACAACTTTTGGAGGGATACCTGCAACAGAATCCAGTACTGGAATGCCTAGATGAGCTTCCGAGCTTTAGTAACCTCAAAAAAGCAATTAACTGCATAAAAATAGAAAATCTCCTGGGAGTGATGGTATCCCAGTGGAAGTAGTGAAAGTCAACGAATCACTCCTGCTCCCTGAACTCTATACTCTCCTCTGCCGCTGTTGGGAAACAGATCATGTCTCACAGGACATGCGTGACGCAACTATAGTCACAATATACAAGAAAAAAAGGGATTGGAGTGACTGCAACAAGTACAGAGGTATCTCTCTCCTCAGTATAGTGGGCAAACTCTTTGCTAGAGTGGCACTATCCAGGCTGCAAGTGATAGCTTCTAGAGTCTACCCAGAGTCTCAGTGTGGATTCACTAGCCCTTATCAAGGTATAATCTCCCTTGATCTGACCGAGCTCTGATAATACCCCCCCCCTTTTTATATCCTCTGACCACCTGGGCGGACTCCCTGGACTTTCGTCTCGCGCCTTTGCGCGGTGTCTATCTCCCGGAAACGCCGTCATAGTCAAGCGGGGATCCCTTTGTCAAAAGACGCCAGATAGTCTAGACCACCTTTGCACTTATCTCTCCCCAACCCCCCCTCTCCACGTGTATATGGACAAAACTTCATCGTCCGATCTCATTCTCGCTGGAGAGCTGACAGGGAGCACATCTATCTCTTGCTTGAGCTCTGGACTTCATTCCCTTATTTCACTTTGGATTGGTGGTATGTAACTTAGTAAAGTGCTTGAGAACCATTTTACTTAGTAATGTATATATATATATAGTACTTTTTGATATCCGGCCGGAGCCGGATATAACCGGATAGTACAATTAGATATTCGGCCGGAGCCGGAGCCGGATACCTACATGACTCAAACAGCTCGTTTTACTGAAGTTTTTGCAAATCTTCTATATAACATACCTATATTCATATTATTTTGTTATTTACATTCTTACTTTAAACTCTATCACTGATTGATAAATTAAAATGAACAGCATTTTTTTTTACATATATGCGTATCATAAACTAATCTTTGTAACATGAGATGGTGTGTGCGTATGTATTGTAAAGTAGAATGTGGGATAACTCATGCAGAATATATAAACATATATGTAACTAATGTAAATCTTTCAAAGGTAAAGTTCACTCTTGGTTTTATAGCGTAAATCTTTCTTAAGTACAATCTAAGTTGTATAGTGGGTAGATGTTTGTGTTCATGTATTTGACACCATCAACTTGTCATTAGGCTCGTGTTTTAAAGGCCACAAACCGCTTCTGGTTTGTATCTAATACAGATAATGGCTTAGTAAATATCTTAAGTACAGCAAATTTGCAGCCGTATGCTGGTCATTAAATTTTGTACAATGCAAAACATAGCTGCTTCGGTCAAATGACTCATTCAACCAATGGGCAGTTAAACCAAAATATGATTCGGTGGTATTATCAGCTGTCCAATTGTCCGTTGAGAAAGCGATGCTTTTAGCATCAGATAGCATTTCACGAAGCTTTGAGGAAATATTGTCGTAGATATCTGGAATAACACGTTCTGTAAAATATTTGCGACTAGGCACAGTGTATCTTTTCTCCAGTACTTGTAAAAGTCCAATAAATCCAGGCTTCTCAACTACTTGGTAAGGTTCCATGTCAGTTGCAATCATCTTTGCTAAGGCCAAGTGAATGCGTTTAGCATTATCACTATTAATATCCCACAATTTAGCTTTGTCTAAGACCTCTTTAATCCCTGGTTGCTGCTTGTGTGTGAGGCTTGACGAATCACTGGAGCTCGTAGACGTACTGGCACAGGCAGTGATATTACTTGATGCTGATTTCAATGCAGTCATTTCGTTGAATAAGTCTGGGTGTTTCGAGCGTAGATGACTAATCATAGTGGTGGTTGAGAAGTCTTTAGGTTTGCCTGGTTTACCACGTGACATTACTATTTTACAAGCATTGCAAACTGCTTTAGAGTTGTCCATTGTTTTGACATTAAAGTAACGCCATATAAGTGATGACTTTTTATCAGCCATTATTATTAGTATTTAATTTACTAAATGCCCTTGCAAGCCAGTTTTATACCCGTGGCTTGTGTAACAAAATACTTGTAGGGGTGTGTCCTGTAGTTCAGCGCTCTAATTGACATTTCTCTTCAAGTAAACAAACTTAGTGTCATCATCTAGTGACCTCTAGACAGTGTCAATATGTCTTAACAATTTGGTTTGTGGTCCAGACCCTATCTCATAATAAACAAACTCATACCAGATTAACCTTATAGAGATTTGGCTTGTAGTCCCGCCCCTAATAAAAATTCTACTCCAAGTAAACAAACTCAGTTCCCTCATAAGATGTGACCTCTAGAAAGTGTCAACACGTTGACATCTGGCTTAATGTGGTCAGCTGTCTATCTGTGAACTCAATGTTATGGACTAAACAAACAAAAGGAGGTGGGGGGTGCTCATCTCTACCTCTGGAGATATACTCGCACATCTAGACAGATTATCAGCGTGACGTAGTTAAGGAATATTACGTGTTTACAAGACCACTCAAAGGTCAAGACAAGCTTTTAAAATGTGCCAGACATGGCTGCTACGTATGTAATACGAATTTATAATGTAAAGTCTAGTTCACCCCCCCCCCCAATAACAAACCTAGTTCCCTCGTGTGACCTCTAGAGAGTGCTTACGTCCATCGTATCTGACTTGTGGTCACCTGTCAATCAATGAACTCAATGTGATGGGCTAAACAAATAAAAGGGGAAGGGAGTTGTTCATCTAGAAATATACCTGGTTACATTAGAGGTGTGGCTATGGTAGTCCAGCGCCCCCCCCCTAATAAAGATTAACTACTAAGTAAACAAACTCAGTTCCCTCGAAAGGTGTGACCACTAGAGAGTGTCAATACGCTGACATTAAACCTACGTCCATCGTATTTAACTTGTGGTTACCCACCCATAAAAAACTCAATGTGATGGACTAAACAAATAAAAGGGGGTGGGAGTTATTCATCTCTACCTCTGGAGATATACCCGCACAGCTAGACAGACGTCTGGTCAGCATGACGTAGTCAAGGAATGTAGCATTTTAACATGTTAACTAACTTACTCAAAGGTCAAGACAAATTGAAAAAAGTGCCAGCCAATGCTGCTCTGTATGTAAAGCGCATTTATGATGTAAGGTTTCATCTCTATTTATATTAAGTTATTAACACGCCTTGTCTTTATAATAAACGATGTTTGGTGCATATTCATAATGGCTCTATTTTTAAGCTCATTATTTTGTTTTCATATAAACATTAATACATTCTATAACAGACATTAATGGAACTAGGTCCAATTTATGCATATTAAATTATGTACTTTTTACTATCCGGTTTACTATCCGGTAGTGATATCCGACCGGAGCCGAATAGCACCGGATAGTAAAAAATGCCGGATATTCGGCAGAAGCCGGAGCCGGAGGGACTATCCGGTGCACCCCTTATATATATATATATATATATATGTGCATTTATTACTATATTATTTGTGTACGTATTTGTGCATTCTTATCATGGATAATGTAAATAGATTACTGTATACTTATATTTTATATCATGACTTTTGTGGCTAAATGTTCAAGCCATCTGGACTAGAATTTATTAACTATTCTTACCAGATGTATTTAGCTCTTTAACCATTATTATATTAGCGCTCAGCACGAGCCTTCAATATATGATCATTGATTAATTCCTTGGCAGGGAATTATCAAAACATTTCTGTAAACATGTCTTATTACTGAGTATATATTTACTTATGCTCTGTGTTTACTTATGTGAGAGCATGGGCGAGTATCAAACGTTAATCTCCCCTTCCCCTTTCATCTCATTTATCTAAGCGATGTATGTACTTGCTATTCACCGTGATTGGTGAACGTTACTTGTATTACTTATCATATATCACTTATTACTGTTGGTTATTTCCCTTTATGGAAGTCCCCATTATTATTCTTATCTCCCTTGATATGACACTATATTCATTTGTTATTTCCTTTTGATATTGATGAAACTAGCTTATAGTTTCTCTACATCAGTCTGAAGATGTCCTTCACGGAAAGGCATCTACCTCCCAGTGTTATCATTATAGCTAAACCGACGTATACATCATATCGTTGCAGCTTTTATCTATAGGCAACATCCGCCTGAAATCTTAGCAACCTAAAGCTGATAACAATTTTGCTGGCACCAGATCTGTAGACATCAGTCCTACTCATCCTTCAAGAGTCCAAGTAACAACGCTAGCCACAGACTCGTCACTGGCTTGACTGAATGGTAGAGGCAGCTTAGCTCTGCAACCATACAACGTTGGACTGCACCCTCAGCCTGGATCAACTACGCCAGCCCACCAGCAGACAACATCAGTACCAGCCACAGCCGTCTCATCAGTGCAGCACCGGACCAAAAGCTAAACAACCAGCCTAATGACATTCAGACCACTTGGTTCTCAAATCTAATGATGATAGTCTCATAAATATGTAAATACGCTAGATCCCATCCTAGCACCTGTGAAGCATTTCACCTTTTAATTATCTTTTGTATAATAAACTGTACATAGTTTTACATCTAAATATTTGTTGCCTGCATTATAACGCTGTGCTTGTAGATCTTATGTGCAAGTGTGGGTTCTCAAACTATAAAATCCCCTAGACTCCCAAAACGGCCAAATCTTAATCCAACTTATTACAGATCCCTTATTCAGGGAAATTTTATCTATTTTATCAGATATCAGAAAATGGATAAAGTTTTTACAGATCTAATAAAATATAGTGTGGGGAAGTTTTACTCTCAATGCAGGTCGATCCAAGTGGCTCTCGGAGTAAATTTCTTCTTTGGCATCATCATCAATTTTTCAAATCGTACGTTGCGCGAAAAAAGATGCGCGACGGCACTCTGATCATAAAATCTCGAAGCTGGTGTTCCATTAGTATAGTTCCATGATCTAACCTATATGTAGATCTAGATTTAGACTATATCTAGAACTAGTCTAGAAATGTATATCTTGTTTTGTCTTATTCTAGATATATTCTATAATCTGGATGTAGTCTAGAACTATTAAGAAATAGAGCGATTATTATCAGGATTAGTAGGCCAACTAGTGGGTATAATTGGTGTATTAGGCCTATGCTGTTCGTATGGTAAACCTGTTTTAAACTGTTTAGTTGTGCGGGCTCATTTTTTTTATTTCCTACTACGTCTACTCCAATATATTAATCGAAATTGTTGGGAAGAAGTAGGTATCTAGGAGCAGTTGCGTCATTTGGGGGCGGGTGGGGCGTGGAGGCGGTCCGCACCGGTCGACACCATTTTGGGGGTGGCAACCAAGTTGGAAAAATTATAACTTGTTAAAAGCAGACACATGGGAAAAGATAATGATATTTGCCCAAATATACCTAGACACATCTAGATGTTAGTTTAAGGATAAATGACACAGCACAACGTTATACCATTTCTGTCTTAAAGTATAACGAAGGAAATCAGATGATGTTAAATTCGTTTGTAATTTTAATTAAATATTATTGTAAAATTTGCAATATCATTTGAATAAATGTAATAAACATTTTGATTTTACATTTAAGTAAATATTAATAAAAGTAGGTAATCAGCTCACTGTATTGGTTCAACAAAAAGAACCAGCTAGAAATAGTGTTTATTGGAACATATTTCAAGAAAGTTGAAGGGGAGGGGTGACACCCTGAGCTACCGCACTAGGTGCGACACTGTATCAGGAGGTTTTCATGCTGATCTTAGGTGATCACTTAACGCTACTCTACTTATTCAAGAAGAGTTAGAAGAGTCTTATCAAAGACGACGTGTTGCACTGTTTGCTTGTATGTGTTTAAAATCCCTTTCCAGGTAGTTTAGCGATTAAAACCCCCCTCTTATATAAAACAAAAACAAATAATGCAAACGAAAATCCCCAAATTCCAAGAGCATAGCCAAGGGAATTTTTACTTTAAAACTCCCTCCGAATTTATTTTACGATAAAATCCCCTCTTCAGTATAACACTAAAGCATACATCAGTCACCAGATACTATGAGCGTAGCAAAGATGTGTTTTGTGTCTAACCCCCCCATCCAGAGGACTTTATGTTAAGACCCTATCCAGAGGGTTTTGAGTTTAAAACCTCCTCTCAAGCGGGGTTTGAAGCTAAAAACACCCTCTTTAATAGAAAAAAAAATCAAAAATTCTATGAGCGTAGCCAAATGATTTTGAGTTTAAAATCCCCCTACAGATAGTTTTGAGGTTGAAAACCCCACCTCTTCAATATTATTCTAAAGCAGTCACCTAATTCTATGAGCGCAGCTAAGGGGGGTTTAAGTTTGTTTAAAAAAAAACTATTTTTAGTTTAAAACCCCTCAACAGATGGTTTTGACGATAAAACTTTCCCTTTTGATATAAAATCTCAAGCAAACTACAGTCACCAATTTCCAAGAGCGTAGCCAAGAAAGGTTACCTATTTTTACCAGTCGCTGGGTTCCATTAATAAAGTGCAGTGAATAGCATGGAAGTCATCTGCAGAAATTGAAAAAAAAAACTAAACTTTGCTAAACAAAGATGGCTAAGACGGATTTCAGGAGTCAGTTATAGAGGTCAGGTCTCAATCAAGGAAATCCTATACCGAACTAGGAGTCGACCACTTAGTGAGGTTGTGACAGAGCGTCGCATGAGGTTTGCGGGACATGTTCTCTGACAAAATGAATTACGCATACTAAGAGTTGCGATGACATGGAGGCCATTAAAAGGAAAGCGGAAATAGGGAAACATAATATAACTAAGCGCCACACTTTCTTAGAGGACCTCAGAGCAGTGGACACCAGGTGGGAAGAAGCTTCAGACATTGCCAGTGACAAATTTTTGTGGAGACAGCTTGCTTGTGACAAACCGTTTTAGCTCACTCAAGGTATCACTACGCCAGCCCACCAGCAGACAACATCAGTACCAGCCACACCCGTCTCACCAGTGCAGCACCGGACCAAAAGCTAAGCAACCAGCCTAATGACACTGAGACCACTTGGTTATAATATCTGATGATGATCTTATATATGTAAATAAGCTAGATCCCATACTAGCAACTGTACAGCATTTCTCCTTTCATTATCTTATTTTGTATAATAAACTGTACATATTTTACATCTAAATATAGCATTTGTTGCCTGCATTATAACGCTGAGCTTGTAGTTCATATGTGCAAGTGAGGATTCTCAAACTATAAAATCCCCTAGACACCCAAAACGGCCAAATCTTAATCCGACTTGTCACATGCTGTCGAATGCGCCGAACGACGCGGGAGGATCTAACTTCTAAGAAAGTAAGAATGGCAGATAAGGTTTTTGAACTACAGTTTTTTATAACAGGATACCTGTAGATACCTCAGAATATGCATTTTTTGTTTTAAATACCGCTGTGGGGATCTCGGGGTGTTTACAGTTTTTTCCACTCACTCCAGGAAGAACCTATTCTAGGTTACAATGAACGTCTTCCGATATATAAATATATATTGTTGTAACTCCGCTCCCTAGCCACACTAATGGTGCGCCTCAGAGCGCCATTCAACACAAGTAGTCATCATCATCATCATCAAACTCCATTAGAGTGATGGCTTGAGAGGCTCAAATCCTGTCTTGCAAAAGCCAGGGACTGAGACCCTGCTGTCTTGAGTAGTGCATAAATGTCAGGTCGAGAATTTTTGGTTTCCAGATCTGTCGAGACGGAGATCAGCAAGTCTGGGGCAGTCAAACAGAATATAAGGCACGGTTTGCTCTTCTTCCCCACAGCGGGGGCACCGTAAATCGAAATTTGGCCATAGCCGTGAGAAATATGAACCGACAGGACAATTGCCTGTCCTGCACTGTGCTATAATAGCTTGCTCAGGCCTGGACAGCCTCCAACACGGGGAAGTGCGGTCAGGGCGCCTCGTACGCTCCCAGACTCCACGGGCTTTTTGGGACTTGTCTCAGCACTCAAACCACTTTTCATTTCTGTTTTCTGATTTATAGTCAGAGCATGATGAAAACTTACAGCCTGTTCAGTGGGTGGAATTTGCCCTCCCTGGTGGGCCAAGGAGTCTGCAATAGTGTTCCCAGTCACACCTATGTAACTCGGTACCCACTTCAATATTACAGGGGTGCCATAGCGTTGTTTTATGTTGTGTGAAGCCATGATGACAGTGTCGATATTGGGAGGCCATGGGACGGGTCTTTGCAAAGCCTGTAGTACAGATTTTGAGACAGTGATCACAACAGTCTGTGTTGTGCTCAAATGTCCCTCGCTGAGTTGAGAGTCAATGACTTTTAAGGCTTCACAGACTATCATGGTCTCCGCATCGAAACTGCAAACACTACCACATGGTCAAAGGATTTTGACTGAGTGAGAGCCAAGATGTAGGCTCCATAGCCTGGTCAAAGATGTTGACTTGGTCTATAGCGGACATTCCAGCCCTGAAATCAGCCTGTTCTGGAGCTATAAGACGGGCACTCTCAAGGTACCAAACCAGACGCTCATTTACCTTTTTTTTCAGCCATCTTTCCCACACAAATTTGAGTGAGATGGGTGTTGTACTTAATAATAACAATACCATTCAAAGCTTTATTTCACTGAATGACAAACAACTACACACATAGTAGAGTTCACAACACGGACTACGAAATACGGTCAGTACACAGGTTAACAAATATAAACAAACACTAAGAGGCGACAATCCAAATAAGCAAATTCACGACATTGGGTCTGTAACCTTCAGCAGTGGAAGCATTTTTTCCCTTTTTTTTTGGTATAGGAAAAATGGTGGCACGTTTCCAGGCTCTGGGCAGATGACCATCAGCCCAGGTTCTATTTACAAATGCCAAGAACACGGCCCTTCCCTTCCCCCCTACATGCCTGTTCTGCTGTTCTGGTATTAATTAGGACTCATGGAACTTAAAGGCATTACTCCCTGTGACTTTATAGCGGAAGTCTAAGTCTAACTATTTGTTGATAGCCTTAGATTTACAAACAATATATATATTTATATATATATATATATGTGACGGGGGGGGGAGACAAAATCCTGGCTACGCCCATGCTCACAACATACTTAGAACTTAGACGGGTTGTGGCGGATGTCAGGTTGCGGTACACATCTAAATGTCTGACAAGGCAGGGAAGCACGGCCATGTCCAGACTTAGGATTGGCCACACTTACATCACTCACTCCTTTGTGCTAAAGAGAGAAGAGCCCCCATTGTAAGAGTACTGCGACTCTTATTTCACCGTGGAACATATCCTCCTTCATTGCCCCAGATACTAGGATATTAGAGAGAAATATTTTGGAGTAGACGACTTCACAGCACTGTTTGGTAATGTTGACCTTCGGAAAATACTGGGCTGTATCCGGGAGGTTGGGTTGATTACGAAAATTTGATTTGAGATAGGAGAAAGTAATTGTGAATATATAATATTTACAAATTAAAAAAAAAACATTGTATATATTTTTGCTATTTGAGCTATGAATGGACCTTATTTTTAATAACGTAGCTGTATAATATTTAGCTCTTGAGCTATGAAGGGAAAAAATCCCTTGAGGAATTATGGGCACGACATGGCCTAAATTATGCCGATGTGCCAAAAAAAACAAAATATCAATATCACCCCACTAAATCTTCGCTGCCCCTTTTATAGTCATTGAATTATCTTTTTTTCAAGAAAGCATGCTTGCTGCAAGAGCTCGTTGCTAAGAAGATGGCTACAGAGAACTAAAATAAACTTTTGCTTCATTATGCTAAATTTACAGTTCTTGAAGACAGTGAAGATAATGACCGCAGATTCTTCACACTATAAGAAGACTAGTCACGAAAAAACAACTAGCCATTTGGGCAGCATTTGCACACAAAAAACTGACACAAACGGTAGTTGAAACCATAGACTATATATAAACAGGACTGCCAACACAAAGGGTAATTAAGCATAATTTTCGTTCATCTCCAAACTATGGATCAATGTACTTCCGCCTATAAACTTATTTTGCGACATTCACGATGTTTGAATGATGCTGCCAGCTTGGATAATATTTTTTTCTCTTTTCATCATATTTGACAATAAATATTTAGAGAGTATGCTTAGTAAGTTAAATACGCTGCCGTTGGCTCAGAAGTTGACGTAGTTGCGCTCAAGCAAAACCTCGCCTTTTACTAGTATAGCTACAAAAAAATATTTAAAAAAAAACAAGATTACAAAGATAGTTTGTATGGAAACACAAACTCATAAGCTGCTCCAGAAGTTGTCCATTCAGGCAGGTAAAAAGGCAGATCTCAATATTTACTTGCTAAATATCAGAAGCTAAGGACTAAAAAGTACAACTCTTATCTCATTCTATACAAGAGAGATGTGTGTACGTGTTGTAAGTATTGCAGATGTTAGGAACTACACTCTTATCTCATTCTATACAAGAGAGATGTGTGTACGTGTTGTAAGTATTGCAGATGTTAGGAATGTAATGCTGGGCCCACTGAGGACGATATGATATTGTAATAACTTAAGGGAGGCAACTCAATGAGACATAGATGTTTATTTACAAGGAGACATGACAAACACATAGGACATCTGCCTTGAACAAAGCATCTTCATATCGTCTCTTGACTTGGGCGGAAATCGTCTTCACTTCCCATGTCAACTTCCTTCCTCGTCTAGTTTCTGGCAGTGCGCACCTTCTGCACTATCTTGAATGGCAGTGCGCATTACCCCCTTCTTAGCGCTTTTCGTCCCGAAAAGAAACAGTGCCTTGGAGGTTTGACTGTTCAGGTGGAGGTCTATCGGTGGGAGCCACAGGCGGTAGGGTCCCTGTTGCCCACGAAGCCATCTGAGCAGTTTTCCTCTGGTACCGCTTTCTCTTTCTTGACCAAGTTTTCGTTGAGATGATGACGTGGCCGTTTGACACACAAAAAGATAGTGTCGTGCACTGTTTTCTTCAGCACAGTCGTTGATCGGACATGCTGTCTCAGCAGACTTTCCCGACAGACGCCTCTCAAGGGAAATGCTGGTTAAATGCAGCCACGTTGCAAACAAAGTCCAATGCGCCGCAGTCATCCTCAGCTAACAGTCTCACGTCCAGGAGATAGACCTTTTCAAGTTCAAGTTTTGAATGTTTTCTTCCTGCCAGCTCAGATTTAACCTGGATTGACTGACATTCGTCTATGCCAATGTCGATGATTATGGCAGAAGTACAAATACTTTGTTGGTGGTTTTCTTGGCATCTAAATTCACTGTGTGATGCGCCGCATGTACAGTTCATGCTTAACCTCTGGATGCAATAGTCGAGCCTCGAATTTCCCTCGTAAGCACCGGCAGATAGGCAGAGGTCTTTAAGGTCCATAGCAACAGGCTTGAACACAGACCCAACGTTGTCTTGATCTGTCCAGCTCATTTAGGTACTGGTAACAGGTACAACAGGAACAAACGCTTCTGGCACATAACAGACTTCAGTTAAGGTACTGGTAACAGGTACAACAGGAACAAACGCTTCAGGCACATAACAGACTTCAGTTTCTTCATTTGTCTCTTTTCCTTCAATTCGGTACATTCCGCTGAGATCGTCGCAGCAATCGTTGTCACGTTTCTAATCTAGAAACTCACGCCCACAAGACTTGCCCACAACACAGCTACAGACGGCGTTCCAATCCCCAGCGTCTCCATCACCATTGTTTGTGCAGCCACAGTCCTGACCATGCAACTTCTTCACCAACGAGTCTACAGGCAACTGCTCCTTCATCAACAAGTTTATTCCTTCTTTCGCTTGAGACACCATTTTATCTACCTTGTTAATTTGTTCACACATTGCACCATTACCCTCATGTATCTTGCCAATGAGCTCATAAATCTCCGGTTTAATTTCAAATAGGTAGGTATTTGGATCTTCGTCTTCATCGATCAGGGCTTGCCGGAGACGAGCTGTAAGCACCTCCTTGGTACCACCAAGCTTCAGATATCGGTAACGAAGTTCCTTCCTAAGCTCTTTAATTGAGAGTTGGTCTAGCTGTTTTAAAGATGCCATTGTTATCCTACCTCCTCTCGTTAAGTCGCCTATAATCCCGTTTCTGACACCAATGTAATAACTTAAGGGGGGCAACTTAACGAGATATAGATGTTTATTTACACGGAGACATGACAAACACATAGGACATCTGCCTTGAGCAAAGCATCTTCATTTCGGCTCTTGACTTGGGCGGAAATCGTCTTCACTTCCCATGTAAACATCCTTCCTCGTCTAGTTTCTGGCAGTGCACACCTTCTGCACAATCTTGAATGGCAGTGCGCATGGCAGAGTTATAACATTATGTTATTATTATTATTACATTGCCAATATTCATGTGTACTCAATGACTGATTGTTATGAAAATATGGTTCAGTGTGAGCATGGCCTTACATGATCATCTAACACTCACTCATTCAAGACCTATGGAAGAAGCATTTTCCTTTGGTTAAGTGTCTTAATGGGGTTTTTCAGAGTGACACAGTCATACTATTGTAATTATTATTATAGCTTTTATATAGCTCTACGTTCATGCTTATAGCATGCTCAGAGCGCTTTTGGTCCAATCTCATTTGTGGAGGGGGAGGAGTTGGTTTTCCGTGCTGCCTTTAGGCCTTTAGGCGCTCAGTAAACACAACTGTCGAACCTCGAGCCCCCTTCTAGTTAGCCAAGCCAGGTTCAAGCGCACTTAGCCTCTCTACCACGCTTCCCACCATAATAAATAATATCAAACACTGCTTAAGAAATCTTGTTTTAAATATATTTTATTTATATACAAATAAATGCATTCTTCTCTTCTAAAACAAAATATTTGTTTTTTGGAAATGATTTTTAGAGAACAGAAATCCATTATTTGTGTAATGCTAATATTTTTGTAACATCATTATTTAAAAGAACAAAACCGTTCGCATAAATGTAATAGACACATACAGAAAAATTACCTTCTTACTTAATATAGTCTCCCCTCTTTAAATACTTCAGTAACAGTAAATAGTTTTAAAAAGGTGATGCTTATGAAAACAAGATGCTTTACATATTCAATGTCAAAAACAAAACGGTCCGATTTTAGAGGATAAGTAGTAGCCGTTGCTCCAACTTTGCAAGGTGCAAATTATCATGACATGGGGTTTTCAATATCTTCTCCAGTTTTTGGATCTAAACGAGACGTGCGGACGGACGAACGGACAGACAGAACATACACAAAACTTATTGCGCACTAAAAAGACATTGCCCTTAATGAGAATTAAATACTCTTTTAAAAATAAAAAAACCCACATTCATTATGACTTCCTCTATGGTTAGTAGACTCACTCATTCAAGACCTATGGAAGAAGCATTTTCCTTTGGTTAAGTGTCTTAATGGGGTTTTTCAGAGTGACACAGTCATACTATTGTAATTATTATTATAGCTTTTATATAGCTCTACGTTCATGCTTATAGCATGCTCAGAGCGCTTTTGGTCCAATCTCATTTGTGGAGGGGGAGGAGTTGGTTTTCCGTGCTGCCTTTAGGCCTTTAGGCGCTCAGTAAACACAACTGTCGAACCTCGAGCCCCCTTCTAGTTAGCCAAGCCAGGTTCAAGCGCACTTAGCCTCTCTACCACGCTTCCCACCATAATAAATAATATCAAACACTGCTTAAGAAATCTTGTTTTAAATATATTTTATTTATATACAAATAAATGCATTCTTCTCTTCTAAAACAAAATATTTGTTTTTTGGAAATGATTTTTAGAGAACAGAAATCCATTATTTGTGTAATGCTAATATTTTTGTAACATCATTATTTAAAAGAACAAAACCGTTCGCATAAATGTAATAGACACATACAGAAAAATTACCTTCTTACTTAATATAGTCTCCCCTCTTTAAATACTTCAGTAACAGTAAATAGTTTTAAAAAGGTGATGCTTATGAAAACAAGATGCTTTACATATTCAATGTCAAAAACAAAACGGTCCGATTTTAGAGGATAAGTAGTAGCCGTTGCTCCAACTTTGCAAGGTGCAAATTATCATGACATGGGGTTTTCAATATCTTCTCCAGTTTTTGGATCTAAACGAGACGTGCGGACGGACGAACGGACAGACAGAACATACACAAAACTTATTGCGCACTAAAAAGACATTGCCCTTAATGAGAATTAAATACTCTTTTAAAAATAAAAAAACCCACATTCATTATGACTTCCTCTATGGTTAGTAGACTATAAATTTTCTTTTAGAATTCTTTTTTTTGTTTAATTCAAACAGATCAATAAGTACGGTATTTATATGTTAGTAAACGTCTTAGAATAAGATACAGGATGTTAAGAAAGTCACTGTGTGTTACGCCACTCTATCACTTGTTGGGAGGGTCACTCTCAGTAACCCTAGAGAATCACTTATGTTCAATTCTCATATAAATACAGGAGGCAACACTTGCGTCTTAATTATTGGATTGGGAACATTTACAGTATTGCTTCCTATACATAGTTGTATGCTCAATATTTTGGAGATAAAAATATAAAAGGTATTTATACTTTAAAAAACATAGATTTGATCGACATTTATTTTCAACCTATTATGTGACTCTTAAATATAATTTTTATTTTATTGTCTTCTAGGGTAAGGACAAATCGCTGCGTAACATGTTTTCTTTACATTTCCATTCATGACAAAAATGTTTTATTGAACCCAAATGTAAAGAAAGTAAATTAGATGAGTAAATATATCAAGTGTCCAGTACACAACATTTTTATATTTGTACCAAAACAGACCGGTGAAAACAAAAGCACGCGGTTGACTTTTCCAATGAAAAATAATCTATGTGTTCACTGGTATCATCACAACCGTATGGATAATACTGATGAAATATTTTACTTCTCCTTTAATCTAGATTAATTGGTGAGGTAAACCAATGCTACTAACTTGATTAAACACCGTCCAAACGAATTCTTTTAGGACGCTTTGCGGGAAAAACAAACATTAAGACAACACTCTAAGACTCCCTAATTCTCACAAGCTTCTAAAACTATTTGTATCTATTTATTCCTTAATATTTACTTGAAATATCAAAACAATTTTCACGCTCAGTTTCGCACTAGCAAAAGATATACTATTTTGTCGCTATTTCATTCAAAGTTTTAAGGCCAAATATTAGTTAGAAATTTAAAAAAAAACACACTCTTAGGCACTTCAACTTCAGATTGAATATGGCCAAAATTATGAAATTAGAAGTTTATTTTTTTTAATGAGTAAATGCAGTCGAAATAGACAATACTAATTGATCACAACAATACTTCTTTTTTCTTTAAAAACACGAAATAGCTGTATGAAATTGTGCTTGTATTCGCTTGTGTGGACAAAGGTGTTACAGCTTTAAAAGGAATTGTATTAGGTGTGCGTTTACTTCTAAGTGTATAAGAGTATACTAGGGTTTTCGATTTAGGCAACGCCTTTGAAAACAAGTTCACTTCAACAAGAAGCTTGCAAGTCGGCTAAAAATAGGGACTTAATAAGTTCTTAAACCATTGATCCGTGACATGCTCTATGTTCACAAATGCTCCACTGTTGGTAGACTATGACCTATTTTATAGTAACAAAAAAAGTATCTAATAAAAAGAGACAGATATTAACAAATGATCATACGTGTACTTATTTTTGTTACACTCATTTTACTTATTAACGTTTTAATATTTAAATGTATTGATTCATTATTAGGTTAACAAAACAAAATAAAAAAAACAGCAAAATATTAAAAATACTTAAAAAAAAACAACTCCTTACTTCCTTCATACAACTTAGAGAACGATTATTTTGCTCTTAATAACGAATAAATGTTGGATTTTTTTTTTAATGGAACATTTTTGTACACGACTTCATTCCTTAACTCCGCAAGACAGAATCCTGGGGTTAGGCGAATACATCAATCTACTAGACTTTATACTATTCTAATTATAACCCTTTAGATCTAGACTTAGAAAATGTTACTGAACATAAATGTATTAAACTCTTGAATGAATAGCACCTACATGCGTAATATACAAAATTTCTAGTTCACTAGCCAAATTTAAATTCTTTTCTCTACATAATTTGAACAATTATAACCTTCAATCTAGAGTTTTCCTAGTGTGGCCAACGAGCTCATAATTTTTTAACCAACGAAATACATCAACTATCCGATTCCTAGGAAAATTGTTCGTGCCGCTTTTGAGACTCGTGTCTACCCGGGCTATTCATGTTTTTGCAAGCTGAGTAGAAGATATTGGAAACAGTGAACAACATCAAAAATACTTTTTTTTTTAAAGTGTCACAAACTGCCTATAAATGGGAGTTGCCCAGGTTGATTGAGATGGTCGTTGTCTAGCGGGTTAGATCACTGGGACGTGACTGCAAACCAAAGTTTAATCTTTTGACGACAACCTTTCCAATGGAGCAATATTATCCTCTCCAAAGAGACTCGACACATAAATAAGTTCTAGTTCAATACAATTATTGTAAAAAGTTATACATATAACTTTAATTAAATAGCTTTAGTGAACTAGAACTGATTTACACAAGTAGTAATATGTAGATCATCAAATACAACTTTCAACATGGACTATCTACCATAGGATAATACTTTACTACTAAACAAGTCTCGACTAACTCAAACTCTAGTCTCCAGTTACCAACTCTCTTTCAAAGTCCAGTACACAACTAACCGAATCTAGTCTTCTACTAACTAAAATGTCACACATCTCATCTACCGTTACGTGGATCTGTTGACGACAATCTAATCTAATCTAGCCTGGGTAGAGTGAAACTATCAATTTAGCCCTACCATTACAATAACAAACACAATTTGTAATAGTTTTGTTTTTAAAAAAGATTTTTTTTCTCTTAATAACCAATAATTATGACATTAAAAATGGAACACTTCCCGTTTTTTTTCCCAAACCCTAATCCTAACGCCCAGTAAACCCCAACCCTATATATAAACACACCCATACAGTATATATATTTCATAGAAAAACAAAAAGTAGTCTATTTGACAATTAGAGCAGTGTTTCAATGTAAGCTCCCCCAGCGTTCAGAGCGGAGCCCCGACGCAAAGCAATTTCTTACATTAATTGCAGAAACGCATTCTCCTACTTCTGAAATCTAAAGTTCATTATTTATCCTATTTAAAAAAGTCAGGTCAAATTTAGAAAAATAAAGTAACTTGGGGGCAAGGACCGATACTGCAATGACAGACAATTGACGCACAAGTAGCGTATTTTTCATAATATTATCTTCATGTTAAGTGAGACCTCTTGTAATAAAAATAAAAGTAGTTTGCGAAAATGGGTTTACCCGTTATGCCGATACATTCATATCTATATTATAAAGTAGAATGTGTGGTGTATGTATGTATGTATGGATGTATGTTACTTATAGACATCAAAACCGCTTGACCAATCTTGATAATACTAGGCAGGAATGTTCCTTGGGTACCAACTTAGACCGTAGTGTATGTATTGTAGCCCTAAAACAAACTTAAGACCATCAAAAAAAAAAAAGTTGTCCGACTCTATTACAGCTATAGTATTGTGTGGATCTAGGCCATGTCTACAATGTTGACATGAGAAAAGATGGAAAGGATTTAGACCTAGATCTAATTTTTAGAAATACACTTTGCGCAGATAGTTTTTTACTTTGACACATGAAAATACAAAAGAAGATCCATTGATTTCATTATATAATAAAATTAACCTTCAATTTTGTGTTTCAAAAGCATTTTTTACATTAATTAGTTCCTTATATCTGTGATTACAGATTTCCTGACGAACATTCTTTCATTAGACAATTCCGTAATGAATCGCGTACTAAATATTAATTCGTTTAATTGTTTACTTTATAATCCCATCCCTAGATCTAAAACTCTAATTCAACTCTAAGATGATAAAACTTCTCTTCGCACAGATAGTTTTATACTTTAACACATAAACATATTAATTGAAGTCCATTCATTTCATATTTTGATCAAATAAACATTCAAATTTGGTTTTTAAAGCTACATCCATCTGCGAAAGCTGCGAAGCCGGGTTGAGATAGGCCTAGATCTATATTCATTCATGAATCGCGTACTAAAAATTATTTCGTTCAATTGTTCACTTTATAATCCCATTCATTTAACAAAGCTATCGCTCTTTTCGTTTGTAATAGATATGAATTTATCGGCTTCGGGTAATCCCATTTTTTGCAAACCTAATTTTATTTTCGTAGCGAAAGACAAAAAACTTGAAAGGATCATTAGTTAAGTTTAACATACATCTAAATCCAATCCACTACATTAGTAAAAACACAAACTTAGACCCGAAGGCCGCGGGTAAAGTCTGGCGAACATCCTTTCATTAGACATTACCAAATGATTACACATTAACAGTGATTAACACATCTCTCTACTGAGTCTATTCCTAGGCCTAGGTCTAAAACTCTTATTGAACTCTAAGATAATAAAACTTCTTTTCGCAAAGATAGTTTTATGCTTTAACACATAAACATACTAATTATTGTCCACTCATTTCATATTTTAATCAAATTAACATTCAAATTTGTTTTTCTAAAGCATTTTTAATACATTCGTCAGGATGTCTAAATTCGCAGATATAAGGAACAAATTTCTGTAAAAATGCTTTTGAAACACAAAAAAGCACCGCATACATACATACATACATACATACATACATACATACATACATACGCTTTACTTTATATTATAGATTAATACATTTACCAGAGTTTATTTCAGAAGATCGAAATAGCCTAAATAAATAATAATTCTATATTAACTATCTGTATTCCATTGACGCCTTTTGATAACTGTATTTTTTTTTTCACAACTATGAATAGCAGAGTTTATGTCCCTTTTTACCAATGTGTTTTCATTTCAATCAATTTACAGAGGTCATATAAATATGGTTAATAGGATGTAGTTGAATTAGTATTGTTATCAACTTGGGGGTAAAACAGAGAGGGGTAGTGGTGTGTGTGTAGTCAGCCGACGCAAATCGCCCCAGGCCAGCGCTGGACGAGTGGTCAACCGTGACGAGCTACGACGGTCAGCCGAGTCGAGTGTCAACAGGACAGTTCGGGAAGGATCGCCGTCGTGAACAGAGCTCAGGAGCGTCACGAGAGTTGTAGTCATCTGACCACCTAGAAACATCGAGCGGCGTTCTGTCCGGTTCGAGAAGGCCAGTAGAGACCCTATATAAGAGCGGCGGTGACGCAGTCAAGACGGTTCAGAGCCCGGTTCACTACAGTCCGGTCGACTACAGTACTGTCAAGTACAGTTAAGACGACTGGCGTCTTGATCTTGGTCTGCGATCGAGTCCGACACAACGAGCCTAGTGTATGAAGTCAGTCCTGAACAGTTAAACCCAGTGCAAGCCCGGAACGAGACGGAGAGGCCAGTGCAAGAGTTGATACGGCGGAACGGTGTTATCGGAGAGATATTTGTACAGTGTACGTGTTGCCAATTGTACATTATTGGCTGTTATTTAATCAACTATTAAAGTGTTACGTTACTTTGGAGCCCTGAGTTGTCAAGTACTTTAAGTTGGTGGTGTAAGGTGCAGTTTGCAGAGAGCCTGGATAGTGAGATTCGTAACAACTGGTGTCAGAAGTGGGATCGGATCGGAATCGGATTGGATCGGATCTACTATGGCTCGTCTGAAACTGCTGTACGAACTTGAACTTAGAGAACTGAAGCAAGAACTCCGAGGACGAAGGCTGAAGGCATATGGAAACAAGGAAACTTTACAAGCACGCCTCCGAGAAGACATTTTGGAAGAAAAAGAAGATCCGGACACATATCTTTTTGAAGTCGAACCTAACTTGCTGGAACAGATCACCAGTAGCATGGCAAATATGCAGGAACAGATGACATCTATACAGGGACAGATCGCCAGTAGCAAACAGGAGCAGATGGCAGCTATGAACTCGGGGCTGGAAAACACCAATTACAAGATAGATGCCATGAACACCAAGATAGCAGCCATGAACCAACGCATACCTGCTGTGGAGGAGAGAATCATCAACTCAGCCGTTCGTTCAGATGCTAAAACCAGAGAGAGGAGCCTTGGTGGTGATCATGAGGACCCATTGAAACCTGACGAAGTCGTTGAGAGACATATGCAAGTCGAGAGATACCAGCCAGGTCCGAACCTAACAGACGTTGGTCCAGCTGCCAAGACTGGAGAGGAAAGTCCTGATGGTGGTAAAGAGAATCCAAGGCAGTCTGACGTTGACATTGATGGACATTTGAAAGATGAAAGTCATCGACAAGGTCTGAAACCAACAAGTGATTGGCCCGATACTGAGACGAGAGAGAGAGGTCCTGATGGTGGTGAAGAAAGCCGAATGGAGCCTGAAGCCGAAGACGAGGGACCTTTGCACGAGGAGTGTTGCCAACATCCTAAACACCATCCCAAACTAAACTCACCAGCCACTTGCCAGATCCACTCCTGTTAAATCTGCTAAAAAATCATTAAACAAACCTACTAAAGAAGTAATACCAAAATATCTTAAAACCTTAGTAATAAATTTTCAAAGCATTAGGAACAAAACAGCAGACTTAGAAATTTTATTAGAATGTGAGAAACCAGACATAATTGCAGGAACAGAAACTTGGCTACATCCTAAAATTTATAATGCAGAAATTTTCAATAGTAATTGTGAAATTTTTAGAAAAGATAGGGCTGATAATCATGGAGGAGTTCTCTTAGCAATAAAAAACACTTTTATAGCAGAAGAAATTACCTTACCTAACTCAAAATACAAAAAGAAAGTATTGGTTTGTCCGATGGACGGAAGGCAATTGCACGTATCGCCCTTACTACCTGGTACAACCTTTTTTCATTTTATATTAACAAACTGATTTCTCCATAAAAATAGGACCGCCCCCCCCCCAACTCAGAGGGCTTTTTCATTTTATATTTACTAATGATAAAATTTGAGATCAAAGTCTGTGTACGACATAATATACAAATGGGTTAAAAACATCAATATGTACCTTATATTATATAGATATTCAACTAATTTTGTTCACAAACTATGATTTCTCAATAGAGTGGGGAGGCAGTAGAAGCAATCGCCTCCTCAGCGAATCGACTAAGATACCAGAAGTGTAGCGATATAATATAAAAATTATATAGTAATTCAAATAATTTTGTTCACAAACAATGATTTCTAAAGAAAGGTAGGACTGCCCTCTCCCCCCCCCCCCACAAAAGGTTTCGGTGAGAAGGGCAGTCGATGTATTCGCCCTCCCCACCCCACCCAATCGGTTAACGGGGGAATGAGGTAATATTAAAATCGGTTAAAATATCAATAACAAGTTTTATTTAATTGATCCTGTTAACAAGCTGCGATGTCTACAAAAATATTTGACCTCCCCCCCACTCGAAATCGGGGGGGGGGGAAGAGATATCTGTGTGAATTTTACCGTAATCGTTTTTTTAAAACCATATATAAAAAAGAGGGGGGGGGCGACCTGATTTCAAACTCATGACTCAAGCCCCCTGAAGGCGACATTCTAACCACTCTGCCAATGAGGTGTGTATGAAAACAGAAGATTGTACAGTTATCAATTGTTAAAGCGGCGACCTATAAAGGGAGCTAATTAAGCTTATATCATTACCTCAGTCAAGTACAATTTTCTTCCCCTTGAACGAGAAACAAACACAAAAATAACAAATAGTTAATTAATTAATTGGCACAACGTCCTTACAAAAAAGGGGTGTTATGAAGTGTGTGTGTTTCCTAGATGTTGGTAAGAAGAGGTTAAGCAGTGACGATGATGAAGTTAGCATACCTAGACCAAATGTGAAACGGCAGATAGATCTTCAAACATGAAATAATAAAGACATACTTTTAGTATCGGCAAATCTCATTACTAATAGAACTAGATATATTTCAAGTAACATCTGTGAATACTAACAGTTATATTGAGTTTCTGTTCACAAAAGAAGTGTTTTCAAGTTATTTAAAGTTTATTTATCTATAGATATTGTGACGTATTTCTGATCTTCTGGCTAAATGTACTAGTAGGCACACAAAAAAAAAACACTGCAAAGAACTTGACGACTTAACTTTCAGCTTCATATAACTTTATTGACTATTAACTCTAACAATTCGTCACTGTGACATGTAGCGTAGAAGACTGTACAATATCTGTCAGTTTAAAGTTAGCTATACTTCGTTGCAATTCATCTCTTCACTTCGTTGCAATTCATCTCTTCTCAACTTGCATCGAGCCGTATTCCACTCTACTCAACTGTTCTGAGTCGTACTCAAGTCTACCGAATCAGAGCCGTACACGTCTTACATCGACTGTATCGACTGTAATGGCTCAAGTCCACTGTAGTTCGCTGTATAAACTTTAACGACAGTAGTCCACTCCATTAACTCTACCCTAGTTAACTTACATCGAGTCGTACACATCGCTCTTCTACTGCCTCGCACAGTAGACAACAGTAACGACGACTGTACCGACGACTCTAGACTCTAACGACGACTGACTTTACTCTCTGGTTTATATAGTCCCTAATCACTTCTCAAATATTGCAAAACTCTGCTAGTACCTTCTGGAACAACACGTGAGGACACGTCACATCCAGTCTTTGTTTATACACGTAGATTTCAGAGAACACTCGCTGCTGTGTCATCTCTACCTGTCACTGTTCATTCGTAACAATATAATTCTCTTCTTCGCTCAACAGTTTAAACGAGCAAGAAATAATGGAAAGATCACTCTCTTATTTCTGTGGGAAAAAAAGAAAAACCCCACGAAAAAACAAGTTTGGGGAGGGGGGGAGAACAAGTGGTATTCACACGTCCCTACAGTGGATGGCTGCGCGCTGGACTGTCAAACCCTGCCCGCTCCCATTTCCTTTCGACCGGCGGGAGGTTCGGACTAAGAAGTAAACTATCATTAACTCTAATGGAACATCCGAAACATGTAAAACATTTTAGAAGCAAACATTTTACAAACACTAAATAGCAGCGCCGGACTTAACCATTGTGACCAAGAAGTCTTGGAAAGAGAACAAGTAATCTGCTATGTATATTCACCCGTCACTAAATAGCGGGGCCGGACTTAACCATTGTGGGGCCCTGTGTGAAATGGATTTCGCGGGGCCAAGTTTGGGTACTTTACGAGCCTTGCGTGTAGCAAAGTCATACAGTATGTATCATAATAATTCTGTTTCCTCAATAGCAAGAATTACCAAATGTTTCAATCTATCTTTGACAATTGTGATTTCAAATAATTCTTCATTAGTTTGCGGCTCGAGAAGCTTCTTTCATGATATTTCACAATTACGGCTAATGCATAATGCCGTTTTTATTTATCTTATTTTTGTCTATATATTTCCGTATATTTTAAGGACTTTTTCGTATATTTTGTCATTTCGGGAGATTTCCAGGAGCTCCTGGTAAATCGACAGGAGGGCGCGGGAAATCTGTTTTTAAGTTATAAAATGGTTTAATTTAATAATTTAAACACCTTGAATTAGCGCGGGTCCTATGAAAGTGCAGGGCCCACTGCGGTCACAAAGGTTGCAAAATATGCGTATGCTACGCCGCCGGTCGACTAGTTAAAAATATAAAACGTCTACATTGGTTCATTTGTACGCTGTCTGGAGTTACAAGCCAACGACCGACCAATCAGGGGGGAGCAGTCCAATTTATTTGTAGACATCACAGCTTATTGACAGAATCAATTAAATATCAATATAATTAAAACTTGTTATTGATATTTTAACCGATCTTTATAATATGTCGTTTCTACTTTTATTTAGAAATCATAGTTTGTGAACCAAATGAGTTGTATTACTATATAATTTTTATATTATATCGCTATACTTCTGGTATCTTAGCCGATTCGGTGAGGTGGGGGACGATTGCTTCTACTGCCCTCCCCACTCTAGCCCTCTGAGGGGGGCGGTACTATTTTTATGAAGAAATCATAGTTTGTGAACAAAATTAGTTGAATATCTTTATATAAGTACATATTGTTATGACTTTGCCATGCGCACCGCCATCCAAGATAGTGCAGAAAGAAGGTGCGCACTATCAGTGACCAGACAAGTCGGATGTTGACATTAGGAGACAAACGATTTCCGCCCAAGTAGAGAGCCAATATGGAGATGCTGTACTCAAGGCAGATGCCCTTTGTGTTTGTTATGTCTCTAAGTAAATAAAAGTCTATGTCCTCGTTGAGTTGCCTCACTTAAGTTATTACAATATTGATGTTTTTTTTTTACCCATTTGTATATTATGTCGTACACATACTTTGATCTCAAATTTTATCATTAGTAAATATTAAATGAAAAAGGAAAAAATCGCCTTCCGCCCATCGGACAAACCAATACTTTTTTTCTTTTTGTATTTTAGTTAAGAAATTACAAAATTTAAAAAAATGTCTGTAATATAATTTATATATGCTATAAATTAAATTCTTATATCGAGTCGTCACACCCCATGTTCTTTAATGCCAAATGCAATCAGTAGCAGAAATTATGAAAAGGAGTGAGGATTAACGTTTTCGCTCTACCGCCCTCTCCCCTTTCCAGACGAAAACAAGACGTTTTAAAACAGAATAGTCAAATATGGCGACAGAGTTTATGTAATTGCACACGAATTTATCCTAGTTATTGTAAGAAAGACTTTTGGAAAATTTTCGAATCATACGAAATTTTTCATTATAAGAGTAACAATCGAGATGAGTTCTGAACCCTAATATTATTTTCCTAGTCACCTTTTTCAAATCTTTACTCATACTGAAATTTTCGATTGTATAAACAATTTTGAGACTATAACTCACAAATATATACTTGAATCCTAAAAATAACAAGGTTACAAAAGACAGTTTGTGTGGAAACACAAACTCAAAATCGGCCCCCGAAGTGGTCCACCCAGGCAGGCTTTAATATTTTCAGAAAGAACATCCAAATGAAATTATTTCAAAGACAAATGAGAGATAAGAATGGAGAAAGAAGGTTAACAGATCTTGTGTAGTGCCCCAACGGTCCCGCGGATCAAAGAATAGGTGAAAGTAAATGTAAATTTAGATGTGAACCTGGCCTAACTAGTTCCTTTTTAGACCTTGTGGCAGATGATGTAAAGTTCATCTGTTTTTGTGGCCTACGGTTAACGAGGGTGTCATGTAGCCAGCACAACGGCCAACCGCCTTTACTTTTCCCCAACTAATGTCAGGTACCCATTAGAGTTGAGTGGACTCAGAGGCTCCCAAAGATTTCTAAGTTGAAAATCCCAGTCTTCACCAGGATTCGAACCCAGGACCCCCGGTTCGGAAGCCAAGCGCTTTACCGCTCAGCCACCGCGACTCCCCTGGCCTAACTGATGTCTTATAATTGATCTAATTGTTTTGAAAAAGCTCAACCTCTTATTCGAAACCTCAAAAAAAAAAAAATTTCCGCAATAATGAAAAATGTTCAGGAAAATGAAATTTACAAGATTACTATTCGTTTTAAATTAGGTCTAACTTATAATGCATGCTAATTAGCTTTTTTCTCTTTAAAAAACTTCTTGCATAACTGATTTTAAAAATTAGATTTTTCGCTTTCAGAAAAAAAAAGTAGCCGTTGCATCAGAACTTTGAATGGTCTAAAATATTGTGATGTCGGATTTTCAATATCTTTTCTAGTTTACGAGATCTAAACGGGACGGACGGGCAGACATTTCGCACAAAACTAATAGCGTCTTTTCCCCTTTCGGGGGCCGCTAAAAATTCAAAAAAATTAGAGTAGAATCTAATTGATCCACCTAATTTCTCCTCCCACTTCCGAAATTTTTTTTAGAGCTTTGAATTATACTTCTGTAACAAAACAAAGTTACAAACATGACTTACAGCGCTCCCTCATACCCCCTAGCTGTCAAGTGAAAGGCCTCAACATGGCTGTTTTTTTGTTTGTTTGTTTTTTTTTGCCAAACGTTGAGAAACACACATTCATGCTTAAGGGTTTACTGGGCATTAGAGTTAGGGTTTACTGGGCATTAGAGTTAGGGTTTACTGGGCATTAGAGTTAGGGTTTACTGGGCATTAGAGTTAGGGTTTACTGGGCATTAGAGTTAGGGTTTACTGGGCATTAGAGTTAGGGTTTGGAAAAAAATCAACCCCCCCCCCTCAACTCCAATGTTCTGGTTCTGTTAGTACCCTACATGGACCAAAAATCTATTTGACTAAGATAATAATATTGTTACGTATTTCTGAATCTTCTGGCTAAATGTATTAGTAGGCACACAGATAAAACACTGTAAAGAACTTGACGACTAAACTTTCAGTTTCATATAACTTTAATGATTATTAACTCTAACAATTCGTCACTGTAGCATGTAACGTAGAAGACTGTACAATATCTGTCAGTTTACAGTTAGCTATACTTCGTTGCAATTCATCTCTTCACTTCGTTTCAATTCATCTCTTCTCAACTTGTATCGAGCCGTATTCCACAGAACAGACCAACGACACACTTCCCAGTGTCGCTTCAGGTCTCCAAAACTGAACCAATTCGTACTCAAGTCTACCGAATCAGAGCCGCACACGTCTTACATCGACTGTAACGACTGTAACGGCTCAAGTCCACTGTAATTCGCTGTATAGACTTTAACGACAGTAGTCCACTCCAGTTAACTCTACCCTAGTTAACTTGCATCGAGTCGTACACATTTTTCTTCCACTAGAGCCGCACACGTCTTACATCGACTGTAGCGACTGTAACGGTTCAAGTCCACTGTAATTCGCTGTATAGACTTAAACGACAGTAGTCCGCTCCAGTTAACTCTACCCTAGTTAACTTGCATCGAGTCGTACACATTTCTCTTCCACTAGAGCTGCACACGTCTTACATTGACTGTATCGATTGTAACGGCTAACTCACGACTGACTTTCACATTAACTTATATATTATATTAGCTTATATAGAGTCCCTAATCGCTCCTCCAAAGTTGCACAAACACTGCTAGTATCATCTGGAATAACACGTGAGGAAACGTCACATCCTGTCTTTGTTTTGACATGTAGATTCCAGAGAACACCTGCTGCAGTGTCATCAAGCCGGGCTCACACGTACTGACTTCTATCTGTCACTGTTCATTAGTAACTGCCCCCTTCTTAGATCTGTTTGTCCCCTGAAACAACACGTGAGGACACGTCACATCCTGTCTTTGTATACGCGTAGATTCCAGAGAACACTGGCTGCTGTGTCATCTCGCTGGGGTCACACGTTGACCTCTACTTGTTCACTGTTCATTTGAACTTCAATAGACTTAGATTTAGTCCAGATGTTCTCCAAAATTATGCAGTGTAATATTTTATTTAGATAATGATTCGCTATAATCCAAACTTTAAAATATATTTTACATTTATATTTAGACTTTAATGTAACATCTTTATATCCGAAAAGGGATTAGAATTTTAGTTACAAAATCCATGCTTTACCCTGTAACGGTTGTAACCTATAGATCTGGTATCATTGAATGTTAGAAAAAAAAACAATCATGACTACGGAGCTAACAAAAGTTATTATATGTGTATATCGCCTTGAACACTTGTAAAATTTAATCCATAATAGTCCCCTTTATTGTTGTCTTTTTCATCCTACATTCAAACAAAAGTCAGATTATTCGCAGACCATTGCATAATATATAGAACAATAAAAACAACACAAGACACAGATATTTTACAAAGAGAATTAGATGAATTACAGAAATGGGAATCAAATTGGAGCACGTCTTTCCACCCAGAAAAATGTCAGTTATTAAGAGTAACAAAAAAAAAATAAAACAAATTAATTCCACTTATCGTATTAATGGTAAACCAGAAACACAGACTAAAAACGCAAAATACTTAGGTGTTATAATCGATGAAAAACTGTCATGGAATCCCTTTGTTGATGAAACTTTAAAAAAATCAAACAAAGTATTAACCTTTACCTTTACCTATCCCTTAGTCTGTTGGGGCACCAAGCAAGAATTGTCGACCGTCTTTCTCCATTTCTCCCTGTCTTTTGCCTTGTTTAAAACCTCTATCAATGGCAGGCCCGTCCATTCTTTTATGGTGTCCTCCCATCGCATTCTCTGTCTGCCTCTTATTCTTTTCCTGGTACTGTTCCCGGAAGGAAGGTCTTTGCGAGCCCTGTGGATCTTGTAATTCGGCCATATTTTTTAAGCTTGCGTTTCTTTACAATAGTTAGCAGGTCATCATGGGGTCCGATCGCTGCAGTAACCCTGTCTCTAATCTCTAACAAAGCATTAGGGTTTATTAAAAGAAATTTCTATAAATCAACAAAGAACATAAAATTAAAATGTTATTTAACCTTGGTTAGGCCAATAATGAAATATGCATTTTCTGTTTGGGACCCCTCAACTCAAGAAAACATTAAGAAACTGGAACAGACACAAAATAGAGCAGTGAGATTCACCATCATCATCATCACTTCTTGGAGTTCCTCATGGAACATAGGGCCTCGACAAAAACACGCTACTCTCCACTATTTTTTTTTATGGTTTCCCAGCTCTTCACGGTCTTCTCTGCTTCTTCAAGTACACTGCGTCGCCATGTTCTTTTTGGTCTTCCTCTGCGTCTTGTTCCCTGGGGGTTCCACTCTAAGGCCTGCCTAGCTCTGTTGCTGGTATCTTTTCTAAGGGTGTGACTCCACTTCCTCTCTAAGATCTGCACTTCTTCCTCTCTAAGATCTGCACTTCTATATTTTTCTGTCCACTCAAGTGAGATTCATAAGAAACGAATATTCACATTTGACTAGAATAACACCTTTAGTAAAATCATTAAATTTAGAAAGCCTTCAGGATGGAAGACTCAAAAGTAAAGTAGCAATTATACATAAAATACTGAACCATAATCTTCAAATACAAAAAAATCTAATAAAATACTCAGAAAGACACAAAGATAAAGGTTAATATGCATGACTAAATGCATGACGCGTAGGACGTAATAATCTTTTTTTTTGAAGTAACGTCTGTATTATATCAGATAAGTATAATCATACGGCCCACAAACCCATATTATGGAGTACGCACAAACATTTCTAAGGACCTAGTTATTCTCTTCTTATCTACCTGCATTATAATGTCCCCAAACACACGATTTTTAATGAGACGTTCCTCCACAAACAATACAGTTTTGCTCCTTGTGGAACAGCCAGTATTGCAATAATAGCTGTTTACAACTCAGTCCACTCTTTACATATTACTTTTTGTCCGTCATAGATCTCGAGAGGCACCTTATTTAGAATAACCATCTTTACAAACCATATTATACCCAGTGGCGTAGTTAGGGTGGGGGTAGCGGGAAGAATTTGAAAATCCACCCGGGCCCCACTTAAGGGGTCCCCCAAATGAATGTTTGAAATTGTTTTTTTGTACATTAAACTAATTTAAAGTAAATGCAGGGGCCACTAAAGAGGTCAAGCCCCCCGGAACACCAAATTATGGAAATTCCTAGCTACGACACTGATTATACCCCTACCTCAAATATAACAAGATTACAAAGAGAGGGTGTGTTAACATACTAACTCAGAGGCGGCCCTGGTCGGATCCCTATAGGATCCGCCTATTTGCAAGAAATATTCAAGACGTGATTTAAAAGTAATAATATTTTGAAGACTCATTAGGGGTTGTAAAAATGTTTTTTTCCATAAAATATTTCACATGTTTCGGATGTTTCATCAAAGTTAATAATAATCTACTTCCTAGTCCAAACCTCCCGCTGGACGACGGGGATGGCAGCGAGCAGCTATGAACCCGGGACCGTCGAAATAATCAGTCCAGTCCGCTAACCGCACGGCCAGCGCTGTTAACTGAGTAACAAACTAATAACCTATCATTGAAAAAGAGATATATTACAAATTTCGGCATGACAACTACCGAATATGTACAATATGTCGGAGAGCGATTTTATATAATCTTTCAGCATTAATTTGCAATTAAAAAAAAAAAAAAGAAAAGAACAGGTATCGAGCTTGTACTTCGGCAACGTCTGCTCGATGTCCCAGCAGTTACCAACAGAGCTATTGGCATTTAAATGGGATTAGAATAAGGATCTGTCGGTCTGTCTGTCCACCATGTTAATATCGAAAACAAAAAGGCTAAAAGCTAATGAAAATCGGATTAACTAGACATAATTGACCCGCGGGTCTTTATTTGCGTATTACTGTCGATATAGTTACTGAGAGTGTTTTTAAAACAATTAAACGAAATAATAATGTAATAAATAAAGCGAATGTGTAAATGTAAAAATAGTATGAATGAAGCTAACAAATCAAAATAGCTAATCTACTTCAATCCATTTTTTTCAAATTAAAACATTTGCTTGTCTACATATGTTTGATTAAAATTTGAAATGAATAGACTAAATTGTGTATGTTCATGTGTTAAAGTATAAATTAGATCTTGAGGTAGACATAGATATAGATCTAGACCAGTGATTCCCAAAGTGGTCTATATAGACCCCCAGGGGTCTACGAAGACTTCCAGGGGGTCTACGAAAGTGAAAAAATAAATTGGGGGTCTATGAGATAATACGATAATAGATTTCATTTAAAGCAGATCATTTTAATTTTTACATTCATTTAATGTAATTATTTTATACAGTAATATATGATTTTTATCTTGGTAAATCATTTAAATATATATCCTGCTAATCAAACCAAAGAATTGTCTCAATACTTATTTAAAAATTTTAATTTTGTCTACATGTAACAAATGTTTAACAAAAAGAAATGTACACTGTCCAGCGTTGATTATTTAAAACTGGGATTCATTCCTTCCTTGTCAAACAAGCGGTTGCCTAAGTGACTTTTTTAAAATAATGATACGAAACCAATTGCTAGAGGATCATCTGAGACAATGTCACCCTGACAAAATAGATAAAGATTTTAAAATTTTCTAGCACTCAAAGATAAAGTTAAGAATAGACCCACACAATCTCACTTCAACATCATATATATATATAGAAGATGTTGGTTTGTGAGCGTCTTACAGTATCTCTTTACTTATAGCGGAAAATACGGAAACATAGGTAAAACATTGATTTTACCAGCCGTTGTAGTTGTGAAAACTGTTTTACACACACCTACATCTGATATTATTAAAAGAATTTCTTTAAGCAAAAATACAGTTCAAGGGAACATCGGTGGCATGAGTTATCAAATTAAAAGCTTCTTATGTGATTCTTTGCAAAGGAAATATATACAGTTTGTGATCAGTTTGGGATCAGTGGCGTCACAGGCTATGATGGGGTGTAGCGCTGTGTGCTGTAAACTGCCTAGGGGTCGCCAGCTCCTTATTTTTCCTCAGGGTTGACCCACGACAGCTTTCCCATGTTTGGGAATAGTTGCAAGGCAGCAGATTTTTAAATTCAGTTTTCCTTCTGCTATGTGGCTAATGAGCTCTTCCTGTTTGAAGCCTACTGGCTAAGGCGCCAGTTACTCGCCTTCGCCCCTTCTCCTTTAGTGAAAACAGTTCGGCGGACACGTGAAAGATACACGAGAAACTCTTTGCGAAAACTTTTACAATGATACTTAAAACAAATTAATTAATTAATATTTATTGTTTGAATGTCTTCTTCATAGAATGTATGAAACATGACATCCATAGGAACAGATAATAAGCCTGGGTAAAAAAACATTTCCAGTGTGTTTGATGATTCCAGCAATACATATTTAATTGGTTAAATATGAATTTTATCAATAAAAATGAGTTATTATTTAATACTTTATATGTATTTTTAAATTGCATTTTCACTCTTCAAATCACTAAAATTAGAAATTAGTTTTAAAATAAATTGCAAAAAAAAAAGCAATATAAGTTAAGCAGGGGGTCTACCGAAAAGCAGAAACCATGGCAAGGGGTCTACGAGACAAAAAAGTTTGGGAACCACTGATCTAGACTAATCTAGAGTTAAAAATTGGCTTTTATAGAGTTCATTCTGTGCTGCGTGAAGGCTTTGCTCTGCGCATGCGTGACCTATTTTCATGAATGAATATAGGCATACCTCAACACGGCTACGCAGCTTTAGCGAACAGCGAACGAATGCATTAAAAATGCATTAGAAAAACTAATTTGAATGTTAATTTGATTAAAATATGAAATGAATGGACTACAATTAGTATGTTCATGTGTTATAGCATAAAACTATCTTTGCGAAAAGAAGTTTTATCATCTTAGAGTTGAATAAGAGTTTTAGACCTAGGAATAGACCCAGTAGAGAGATGTGTTAATGTGTAACCATTTGGTAATGTGTAATGAAAGAATGTGCATCGGGATATCTAATTTCGCAGATATTAATTACGAATTAATGTAGAAATGCTTTTGAAACAAATTTGAAGGTTAATTTTATCTAATAATGAAATCAATAGACTATATTTTGTATTTTCATGTGTATTTTCATGTGTCAAAGTAAAATCTATGTGTGCAAAGTGTAATTCTTAAAAGTAGATCTAGGTCTAAATTCTTTCGATCTTTTCTCATGTCAACATTGTAAACAAAGCCTAGATCCATAAAATACTATAGCTTTAATAGAGTCGGTCAACTTTTTTTTTTTGGGTTCTAAGTTTGTTTTAGGGCTACACTATATACACTATGGTCTAAGTTAGTACCCAAGAAACATTTGTGCGAAGTTTTATCAAGATTGGTAAAGCGCTTTTGATTTCTATTCGTAACATAGATACATACATACATACGCCTCACATTATATATATATATATATATATATATATATATATATATATATATATATATATATATATATATATATATATATATGTAGAGAGAGAGAGAGAGAGACCTTCATTTTTGTTTAAACCAATGTGTGATTTCCCGAGTTTACCAATAGATTGTGCATTTAGTTGTAACACATGACTAGACCGGTTTGCCACACTATTTTTGAATGTGTAACTTTTATTTATTTTGTGTTGAGAAGGCCGTTGAGTTGACGGCCAGTTTAATTTCTTGTGTGTAAATAAACTATATATATATATACCTAGAGGTTATACTTAATAACCTAGGAAATACAAGTAGGGGCCAATATGCCACTGGACGAACTTGCCAGCACACCTTTAACACTGATCTGTTGATCTAAAATACCTAAATCAAGCTATAAGTCTTAGAGGAACTCATTATTAATAATAAAGTCACATGGTACTGTTATTGACAATACATCTCATAGACTACCTTTAGCTATACCCGCTACTAGGTAATGTTGATATGTAACTAATCACATTTGTTCATGAGTACTCTTTATAAAAATGTTTTGTATGTAACACCCAGAAAAAGGATTTTGTCATGTTTCATCAAGAAAATTAAATGTAAATTAAGTGTAAAAAGTGATTTTCAATAATCGTTTCTAGTAAATTACTTTCTTATTTTAAAATCCTGAATAACCTATTGTCAATATTTTTGAAAAAAAAAAAGTCATTTGACACAAATTTATTTTAGCTTGAAAATACGGAAAAATTTGATATCGATAATTAATTAATTAATTCTATGAGTGTAGTCAAATGGGTTTTGAGTTTAAACTCCCCTCCAGTGGAGTTTGAAGCTAATAAAATAACTCTTCAATATAAAAAAAGCAAATTACGCACTCAAAATTCTATGAGAGTTGCCAAAAGGGGTTTTGACCCCTTTCAGCGGGGTTTGATGCTAAAAAAATACCTCTTTTAATATAAAAAAGCAAATTACACACTAAAATTATTTGAGCGTAGCCAAGCCAATTGGGGGTTTAGAGTTTAAACCTCTCTCCTACAGATGGCTTTTCTTAAAAGTTTAAAACCCTTCAGATGGTTTTGAGTTTAAAATCCCACTACAGAGCGTTTTGAGGTGAAAAACCTCTCTCTTCAATATTATTCTAAAGCAAACTAAAGTCACCAATTTCTATGACCGAAGCTAAATGGGGTTTTGATTTAAAAAAACAACAACTCCATAGATTTTTTTAGTTTAAAACCCAAAACAGATGATTTTGACGATAAAACTTCCCTTTTCGATATAACATCTAAAGCAAACTACAGTCACCTAATTCAAAGAGCGTTTTCAAGAGAGGTTACACATTTCTACCAGTGGCATTGAATAGTCATCTGCCGAAAATGAAAAACACTAAATGTGGCTCAACAAAGATGGCTAACATAGATTTTAGGAGTCAGTTATAGAGATCGGGAAATCCTATGCCGAATTGGGAGTCGACACCTTAGCGCATGAGGTTTGCGGGACATGTTTCCGACAAAATGAATTACGCATACTAAGGGGTGCATTGACATTCTAGTACAACTTGACGCCAGCAAGGCAGTAAGAATAGCATTTTAGGTTTTTGAAATAAAACTTCTTAATAGCAGGAAAATTTAATAGATACCTCAGAATATTCATTTTGTTGGCTTTCAATACCAGAAATAGTGCTTGGCGGCGGGGCTTTGCCCCACGCTGGGGGGAGCTCCAAGCACTCCCTCAGACCCCCTTGCTGGCAATGGCGGGGAGTCTACAATTTTTCCACTAACTCCAGGAAGAAACTTTCTAGGGCATAATAAACGTCTTTCGGAAGAATGAAGGGTCAGAATGTAATAAAGATCATGTACACACACACTCATTCATACTATTTTTTTTTTTTCGCAAGGGGGGGGGGCGGATAGGACCGGGGTCGGCAACCTGCGCCTCGCGAACCACATGCGGCTCTTTGGTTGTGAAGCTGCGGCTCTTTAGTTCCATACGCAAATATTATTTTTTCAAATAGTTCTGAATATTTTAACGAGAATTAGCCACCGATTCTATCTCTCAGCAATTTGTACTCGTTTTTCACCCCACCCCTCCCCCATTACACGCTTCGTCACTGTTGTCAGTCGTTGGAAGCTCTAGGCCGTCGTCGCATGTTTCTATGTAGGTCGCTTTCGACGCAAGACGAATTAGCATCTTCACCACGTGCTTTGGCTGTTACGAATAGTTGTTTCAAGTCAATGAGTTAGAAGCGATTATCTTCTCCAGGTTAGAAGCAATCTACAAGTAATGCTAATCTGGCACACTTTGCAGTACCACTAGAAATTTGCGGGAAAAGGCAAACCATTTATAGATGGTGAGTATCTGAAAGACTGCTTCATACATGCATCTGAAGAACTGATTCATGATTTCAAAGACAAACCAGAAATAAAAAAAAAATCAAAGATTTGCCATTATTCGCTTAAACAGAACAAGATAAAATAGCTCAATTGTCTTCAAATGTAACATATTTGTAGGCGAAGATATCCAACGTTCTTCTGTCTTATCGCTTGATATAGATGAGTCTTGCGACATAAAGACACGGCACAAGATTCCCATTTTGTCAGGTATATGTCTTCCCAAAGGTCCAAAAGAAGAAACTCTAGGATTGCTACCACTGTCGTAACAAACAAGAAGAGAAGATATAGCGCATGCCGTGCAAAAATACCATGAAGACATTAAGATCGCTTTTATTAAAATCGTTACAATAACACCTGATGGAGCCAGATGTATGACAGGAAAAAATAAAAGGGCAACAACGACAAAATAAACCTCGAAATTCTTACGTTTCACTGCAAAATACACCAAGTGCCCAAACATTTCCGGCCGAAATAGTTGAGGTCATAAATTTGGTAATTAAGATTGTTAACAGCATGTTGTCAAAAGCACTCTACAGTCGTCAGTTTAAAGACTTCTTAAAGGAAATGGAGACTCAGTATTCCGACCTCCTTCTTGCCAACAAAGTTCGATGACTTTCCAAAGGTTGAAAGGTTTTGTTTTGTACTTGAATGAAATAAATACATTCCTAAATGATAAAGGCATTAATTACCCTGAATTAGAGACGACAATGGTTGCAATCATTTTTCTTTATGTTGGATATAACATCGAAATTAAATGAGCTGAATCTAAAGCTGCAAGGAAAGTAAAACCCAGCCGAATTGTTTTCTTTTGAAGAAAACTTTTTTTTTTTTGCAGAAGATATTCAGAGCGGCAAATAACTTCATTTTCAATGTCTAAAGCAGTATAGCGATAAAATCAGAGCAACTTTTGACACGAATTACTTAACACAGTTATAAAAAAATCTAAGATGAATTTCTTGATAAATTTAAGCAGTTCAAAACCAACAAAACTATTCTAGCATTCCTGGTACACCATTTCAACACAAATAGTAACGAAATCCACATTGATCCATTTGAAAATGATACTTGATCTCTAGAAATGCAATTGCTCGATTTAAAAAGTAAGGTTTTGTTGGGTAGAAAATTTACAGAGTTGAAATCAAGTTGGAAGTGTTGGAGGTCCAGAAATGTGTGTACGTAACGCAACAAAAGTGAAAATATTTCAAAGAAATGCCGCGAGTTGATGAATTGAATAGTCTTCCAGATTGCTACATCTTTGGATCGACATATTCGTGCAAAAAAACGTTCTCTTCTATAAATATAATAAAAAGTAAAGTAAGACGCCAACTTACAAATGAAAATTGAGAGTCGTGTTTGAAACTAAAAACAAGTTATGAGTCAAATGTATCCAAACGTTCTAAAACTATGCAAAGGCATCGATCCCACTGAATTTCTTTGCTCAATTGTTTGTTAGTGAAGTACAAGTTATTAGTGTAAGTAAATGTTTAATAGCTTTGGTTGTTACCGAATTAAAGATAATTATCTAATAACGCCATATATATTATCTAATTTATAGTGAAAAACACTATATATATATATATATATAGGAATAACACGTTTAAAAAGAGTGTGTGAGTACTATTTATTGTTGGCAAGAAAAAATGTTGTGGCTCTTTAAAAACTTTAAAATTTTGTAAATTCTAATTTTTGGCTCTTCCGACTCAAAAGGTTGCCGACCCCTGGGATAGGGGGGAGAAAAAAAATTCCGCACCCCAAACCCCCCCCCCCCCGAAAAAAAGTCCTGGTTACGCCCATGCCATACTGATCTAAGAATAATCCCTCACATTAATTCTGGCAATTATCTACACCTAGAGGACAATTACATTACATTTATGTGAAGAAATTAGCAAAACAAATTGGAATGAAAGAAAGTTGCGCATCAAAAAAAGAGTCCAAAACTACGTAAACGGAATGTATTGTGTACTTTATACAACAGAATGTCGGCTGTCAATAGTTGGTAGAAATGCCAATTTTAAAAAATCATTTTGGTAGATTTAACTGCTGTGGTTTCAATCTTGAAAACGGCTTAGTTGTCCTACACTTCTGTTAAAAAGAATAGGCTAATTTTTTTCGGATTTTATCATCCATGGCAAGTGGGAGAATTAGAGATCATTATTATGAATGAGTGGTGATCACCAAGAATTTCATATTGTAGATGTAATCATTCATCGCTAGAATGTATTCATATTATAATTATATCTATTATATCTTTGTCTAAATCTATTGCATTATATATTAAACTGATTTAATCTTTCAACAACAGGGTCTATCAAAGCTAAGGAGCTAGCATGGAGACCACTTCCACCTGCAACATTACACTGTATGAGAATGACGGTCTGACACCACGACATTATACAGATCAGTTGTACTTGTTGTTGTTTGGCATCATGATAGTTTGTATGTATAGCTAACATCATTTGGGTAAACGACGTTTTGGCGCAGCCGTTCTCGCACGAGCCGTTTTGACGTTAGAAGTTCAGACTATTATCTATTTAAGAAACACAACCTTTTTATCATAAACTCTTTTTTTACTCTACTGTATTATTGTATATGAAGTATACATACATTCACCCTCCCCCCCCCCCCATTTGAAAAAAAAACAAACTTTAAAAAGGTTTTTATTCTTTCTTAAATAAATACCGTGAAGTAAAATAGATCAGATTCCTACCAGGGGCGGACTGGGTATCAAAATCGGCCCGTGCATTACCATATAAACCGGCACACAAATGGCATGTCATATATTTTCGGTGGGGGGGGGGGATTTTTACCCCACTCCTCAATTTATATATATATACTAGACATATGTTACCCACGACCCGCGGGTCTTTATTTGCGCATTACTTTCGATATAGTCACTGAGAGTGTTTTGTAAGCAATTAAACGAAATAATAATGTAATAAGTAAAGCGAATGTGTCAATGTAAAAATAGCTAATAGGCTTAAATCCATTTTTTTTTTAATTAAAACATTTGCGTTTGAATAATCTAGTGGATAGGATTTAGATGTATGTTAAACGTAGCTAATGATCCTTTCACGTTATTTCTCTTTCGCTAAGAAAATAAAATTAGGTTTGCGAAAATGGTTTACCCGAAGTCTATACATTCTTATCTATTAAAAACGAAAAGAGCGATAGCTTTGTTCAATAAATGGGATTATAAAGTGAACAATTAAACGAAATAATTTTTAGTACGCGATTCATGAATGAATATAGATCTAGGCCTATCTCAACTCGGCTTCGCAGCTTTCGTAAACGAATGTAGCTTTAGAAAACCAAATTTGAATGTTTATTTGATCAAAATATGAAATGAATGGACTTTAATTAATATATTTATGTGTTAAAGTATAAAACTATCTGTGCGAAGAGAAGTTTTATCATCTTAGAGTTGGATTAGAGTTTTAGATCTAGGGATGGGATTATAAAGTAAACAATAAAACGAAATAATTTTTAGTACGCGATTCATGAATGAATATAGATCTAGGCCTTTAACTCGGCTTCGCAGCTTTCGCAAACGAATGTAGCTTTAGAAAACCAAATTTGAATGTTTATTTGATCAAAATATGAAATGAATGGACTTTAATTAATATGTTTATGTGTTAAAGTATAAAACTATCTGTGCGAAGAGAAGTTTTATCATCTTAGAGTTGAATTAGAGTTTTAGATCTAGGGATGGGATTATAAAGTAAACAATTAAACGAATTAATTTTTAGTACGCGATTCATTACGGTATTGTCTAATGAAAGAATGTTCGTCAGGAAATCTGTAATCACAGATATAAGGAACTAATTAATGTAAAAAATGCTTTTGAAACACAAAATTGAAGATTAATTTTATTATATAATGAAATCAATGGATCTTCTTTTGTATTTTCATGTGTCAAAGTAAAAAACTATCTGCGCAAAGTGTATTTCTTAAAATTAGATCTAGGTCTAAATCCTTTCTATCTTTTCTCACGTCAACATTGTAGACATGGCCTAGATCCATAAAATACTATAGCTGTAATAGAGTCGGACAACTTTATTTTTTTTTTGAGGGTCTTACATTTGTTTTAGGGCTACAATACATTCACTAAGGTCTAAGTTGGTACCCAAGGAACATTCCTGCCTAGTTTTATCAAGATTGGTCAAGCGGTTTTGATGTCTATAAGTAACATACATACATACATACATACATACTCCACACATTCTACTTTATAATATAGATATTAGTGTGTGTGTGTATATGTAATTAATCTTCATTACATTCTGATCTTTCATTCTTTCAAACATTTTTTGTACCCTAGAATACTCTCTTCCTATAATTAGTGGAAAGACAGTACACAGCGCCAAAGGGCAGCTAGGGAGTCCGGGGGAGCGCTGTGAGCTCCCTCCAGTGGGGTCCGGGACGAAGCCCCGGAACCAAGCATTTAAAAATGCATATTCTGAGGTATCTACAGTGCTATTAGCCTTCTACTCTTCCGCTAAAAATTTAAAAACAAAATCTGCTATTCAATGGAGTCCAGCGACTGGTAGAAAATGCTAAAATGCTTTAGTTTTTGTATTGGGGGGGGGGGGGGAAGGGAAACCACAAAAACCCTTTTGGCTACGTTCATGAAATTTGGAAACTGTAGTTTGCTTACGTGTGTGCTGCACTGGGGCAGTAAGTAAAGTTTCACATTCAGACAATGAGGTCTGAGGCAAGTGATGGTTTGAAGACCCTCCCCTCTCGGCTACGCCCATGTGTTATATTATAGGTGTAAGCCTAATTCTCTACAAAATATATAAAGTTTGATAACGCATCGAAAACTGGATGTATGCATTCGTAGGATTACATAATGTATTGTATTTATACATGTATGTAGTCTGAAAACTATAGACAATACAATAGCAGCCTAATGAGTTTGAAGCTTTTTGGTATTACTTATAGATTACAGACGTTTCTTCAAAAAATAAGATTGTTACGTCTTACGCATTTCATGTATTAATCTAGTCATGCATGTTGAACTGTGACTTAAAATATGCTAAATCATTGGTTTTCCTGGCTGATTCAGGCAACCCATTCCATTAAAAGATAAGAGAAAGCAGAACGGTTAGAGGGGTACTTACTTAATGTGAAAAGCTCTTGCTTCCTCCTAGTACATTCTCAAAAACGCGATTTGTATATGAATATACCATGACCCATTATTTAAAATATAAATCTCCTTTCATTAAATATCGGATGTGACAGTGCTATATAAATTATTGTAATTATTTTCATCGTTAATGACTTCATACAAGCATAAGTTTGCCATTAATTATAATAGTATAAAAATTGATTTAGATCTAGATTTATTTTTAATTAATTTTTTTTTTGTAAGCCTTAGCCTTAAGTGTAGTATTTTTAGATCTATGTTATTTTACTGCAAATACTGATTATATCAGCAAAAAAGGGCAGCAAAGATTACGATTACTAAGAAAACTGCCATCGTTTAATGTTAGCGAAAAGGCCTTGGCTATGTTTTATCACGCTCATATCTGCAATACTTTAAGTTTCAATATCACTGCCTGGTATGGCAATCTGAGCATTAAAAATAAAAATTAACTTTATAGAATCCTAAATGCTGCTGGTAAAATCATTGGTAAAAAAACAAACCCCATTTGGGCAGTTGTTTGAGACAAACATCTATAAAAAAGCTAACAAGATCCTCGAAATAAAGAATCACCCTTTGTGTCAGGATCTTGTGATTTTACCATCACAAAAGAGATACAAGACACCGATAGCAAAGACAAACAGACACAAACACTCTTTTGTTCCCCTGGCAATCAAATCATTAAATAGGAACAATCTGATATAAACTTTGACACATGTAAAATATGAGTGAGTCTGGTGTGAATGTACACTTTGGTTTCTTATAGTTATAATGTTTTTTGTTTGGTGTAATGCACAAATTGTAAGACAAATTTCCATACGGACAATAAAGATTATTATTATTATGTTAGAAATGAACGAGTAGTCATTCTCTGGCGCTGCCAGGGTCGAGTTTCGCTAAAGAGAAACAAAATTCATCGTAGTCCCTTTAACAGTTTCCACTGAGGAATTTTCTGGTGATGTGGCAGGTCTGCAGCAGTACCGCCCTCTGACAGGCAACGAAGATGTTCCTAGGAATGTTAAGGGCCTTGAAGGTGTTTGTGAGGTCAGTTGTTATTATCCCCTCGGTTGATATAACAATGGGGTATATTGTTATTTTGGACAATTTCCATAGACGCTTAATCTCCAAGCCTAGGTTCCCATATTTTCTTTGTTTTTCTATCTCAGTTTTTCTTAAATTATGAGACAGTGGTACGGCGATATCGATAATGGTAGCGGTTTTATTCTTTTTTATCGATGAACAGCAGATCCGGGCGATTGAAATCTACCGTTTTGTCGGTCAGAATAGGCCTATCCCAGTACAGCAGATGTTCAGTAGACTCGAGAACCTCTTGCGGAGAGTATTTATAATAAGGGGGAGTGTCCTTACCAATCAATTTGTACGTCAAAGCCAGGTGTTGGTGTATTAACTTTGCAACTTGGTTATGGCGACCTAGGTAGGCTGATTCTGATAGGGCTGGACATTCTGCCATAATGTGTTCAATCGAATCGCCCACATTTCCACATTTTCGGCATTTGTCGACAACATTGAGTTTCAGGATATGCTTCTCGTAATTTTTTGTCCTGATTACTCTGTCCTGTATTGCTGTAACAAAGCCTTCTGTTTCAGGGTAGAGATGACCTGCTTTGAGCCATGTTAAGGAAGCAGCCTTGTCGATGTTGTCCCCATGTAATGAATCCGGAAATTTTCCGTGGAGTGTTTTTTCTTCCCATTGGCGAATCTCATGCCCTACGTCGTCCAAACCGAAATTGACATCAGCATTGTGTAGGTTCAGAGGGGTTGCATCGGAGTCGTATTTCCGTAGGAAGGAAACTAATTTGTTGCTGGAGGCGAGCAGTTTTGATCGTATTTTTAAAATTTGCATCTTACACAATTTGAAGATGTTCTGCAATCCACGACCCCCATCCTTCCTGGGCAGGTATAACCTTATGGTGGAGGACTTGGGGTATAGGCATCGAAACTTGGTTAGTAATTTTCTAGTGAGTCTGTCAATGTCATGTAGGTCGGTGTCAGTCCATTTGATCACACCGAACGATTATTATTATTATTATTATTATTATTATTATTATTATTATTATTATTATTATTATTATTATTATTATTATTATTATTATTATTATAAATAAACAAAAAGAAACTTTTTCTTTTCAAATCGCAGAAAGTAGAGCTTTATACCCATATTGAGCTGTGAATAAGTTGGGTGGTTTGCAATTTCGCGGCTGTGTATGTGTTAAAGTTAATTTCTATAAAGTATTGTTAAAGAGCTAATTGTCGCGCCTATCTTTTTTTTTAATTTAATTTTTTTTTCGCTGCGTTATATCAATGTTTTCTAACTTAACCTCTCTCATCCCTCTTTTTGGTTAAATTTCATTGGAACCATTAAAAGACGGGGGAGGGAAGGAGCAAAAAAAATGGGAGTGCCATCAAAGGCCCATGCCGACCAGCAAAATGAATAGGCCAAATCAAAGCAGTCCATGCCGCTCGTGCATAGCAGAAAGTACGGTCTAACGTTTTGCAAATGATAATACGTACAGTGTATAGTGTATTTTTTATTTTATTCTTGTTGAATTTCAAACAAAATTAATTGTAATAAGAATAAATTAAAAAAAAAGAAAGAAAACGTGTTCGGGCCTTCGTGTCTTGCTGCAGTCACTTTTTTTTTTTAAGTTGTCTGCATTGAATTTTTTTTTCTTTGGTCCGGCCCATTTTGTACCGGCCCACCGGACATTTGCCCGTTTCCCCATATAGCCAGTCCGCCCCTGATTCCTACCAGATATCACGTTATTGACATGCTTCCCTCCTCAATTAGCTATATACGTGTTCTCGAAGTGCTCAATTTCAAGCTGCCTCAGATTTAACAACAATAAAAAAGGCGGCTGCTGCTTCGACAGAGATCGTATATATTTTACTGCCAAACAAAGAGGGAGAAAGATATCAGCGCAAGTTTCAAGCAGCTGTGGCTAGATCTTAACCCATCTTTGAGTCGACTGCAACTGGAACTGTGCAATACATGACAAAATATTCGCAAGAAATTAGCGATGAAAATCTTCTAGCAAGATACAACAATGATTCTAAGTTTGCTTTGGCCGCTTAGTTTGATAAACATGTTTCGTGTATTACATAGGCTATAATATTTAATAGCAAGTTGGAGATTTTTAAAAATTAGAAGATCCATTTTTTGAGGGAACAAATAATTGGATCATTATTTTTCGCGGCCTTCGAAAGAGGAATAGACGCTGGTTTGTGTGATCTGTCCCTGAGTCCGTCCGACGTCCCCTTTAGATCTCGTAAACTAAAAAATGTATTGAAAATCCGAAATCATGATATTTTAGATATTTCAAAGTTTTTTGTTTTCAGAAAGCGAAAAATTTATTTTTTTAAATCAACTATGCAAGCAGTGTTTTTCAGTGTCACTTTCAATGACAAATTTAGGGGAGGTAATTTTTTAAAAAAAATGGCCACAGACTTCTTCATTAATAACTCAAGCTTTGTTCGTAGAATCGCGCATTGGTAAAAAAAAAAAAATCATTTCAGGTCACAATGGAAAAAGTATCAATGGCTTATATTAAAATATATTTTTCATTTATTAACTAACTAAATTGAATGAAATGCTGATTTAAATTTTGTTTTAAAAAATATTTTTTTATATGAACTTCACTTTTGTAAAAGAAAAAAAAAAGGAATATGTTATAACGCGTAATATTGATATATACACATTATACACTTGACGACAATCTAAATCAGAGACAGACTGTATTGATCCCAGATCTAGTTTTAATTTTAGATCTAAATGTATTAATAATTTGAACAAAATTTTGTAACAAGAATGAAACTCATTTTTTTTTAAGTTTCTCCTTATTACATATAACAGTTTATTGATTTTCAATATATTGATAATGTTCTTATTTATTATTTAAAGAAAAAAGTGTACGCTTAATGAAAATATTGTTAAGACGTGGGATTTAACTAAAGAAAATAACTCACTGATTCTCAGATCGCTGGTATCTCTCCGATTGCAGAAGCACAATCCAAAATGAAAAATCAATATCCTATATAAAAAGAAATAATGTCACAATCTCCAAATCAAATTTACATATCCCGATTCACTAACACAATTGAAAACAATCCTCAATCCTCAGTTAAGAAATCCAAACTCAAAACTTTCTTAACACATTTACACACTAGTTAAGGTCATTTACGCCCAACAGCATAGACGAAAATCACCCTACTTTGCACGTGGAAAAAATGGTTAGTCAGGGAGGAACACCCCCACAGACAATTGATAAGTAATGCTTTGATTTTAAGTCATTTTTAATGCATGAAAAAAATTTAAATAATTTTGACATCAATAGCAAATCTGCGGCACAAATTAATAAAGAACATAATGGGTATCATCAAAAGTATAAATACTAGTATAGATCTAGAGTCTAGATCTAGATTTCTAGATCTAATCTATATAGATCTAGTCTGAATCTAATTGCTGCATTAAGTTTGCCTATTTAGCAATGGCCGCCTAGGCTGTTACTTTGACATGTAAATACGTCAGCTAAATGTGGAAATTACTGAGATGTAGATATAGGCCTAGTAGTGGAAGATGGATTGATGAATACAAATGATTCATAGCATAAGAAATTTTGAATACCCTATTCTAAATTAATAACATTGCTGCCTCTAAGTTTAGATCTAAACTTTTTGTCACTTGACATAGACATCTAGATGTAGATCTCAATATAGATCTCTATTTTATATTAACATTTAGATTTAGATCTACATTACATATATGCCTCTGTCTCGGAAGACAATGGATACGCCCAGATGAGTCACTGGCTTTGGTTTCGTCTTGAGACGGGGCAGAATTTGGAGTGACTGATCAAGCAAATTCTGGAGCGGCCGAGTTTGTCACAGTTCGTGCATGTTTAGGCATTTGTGCAAGTCTGGCTGACAGTGTAGCTTTCTTTTTCTTTCTCTTGACTGAGGAGCTTCGTTTCTTTTTCTTCTTCTTGACTGAGGAGCTTCGTTTCTTTTGCTTTCTCTTGACTGAGGAGCTTCGTTTCTTTTGCTTTCGGCGAAGTTCTTACCAGCTCGTACAGTCTCCATGCTGTCCGGTCTTGGGCTATCTCCTCCCACATACTTTGGTTGATGCCTGTGGTTCTCATGTCTCACTTGGAGACTTCTCTATAGGTTAGTCTTGGGCGGCTTTTGGGTCTCACTCCCTTCGCAGGTTCCGCGTATAGGATATCTTTAGGGATTCTTACCTCTGGCATGCGAGTGACATGTCCGAGACAGGGTAGTCTTCTCTGTGTCAGAAGAGCATAGATGCTGTGCATACTGGCCCGTTTCAAAATGTCCTGGTTGGAGATATGATCCCCCCAAGAGATGCACGTTATGCGTCTCAGGCAGCGTAAGTGGAAGCTATTTAATGTATGCTCTTGACGCATGTAAGTTGCCCAGCTCTTACTGCCGTACTCATAACACAGGCATTGTAGACTAGGATTTTGGTAGCCGTAGTTAATTTCGTATTTTCCCAGAAAAATATAATTAGAGGTTTAGATATGTGTAGATAAATAGGGATAGATCTATAAGCTGAAAATGACATTAAATAATCGACATAACCATCTAGATATTGAAATATAGATCTAGTTGGGTACTTTGTCATTTTTATTTTTAATATAATAAAAAAAAGTAGTTGTCTATATTATAAAGTAGAATGTGAGGTGTATGTATGTATGTATGTATGTATGTATGTATGTATGTATGTATGTATGTATGTATGTATGTATGTATGTATGTGGCTGCAGGAGTTTGCCAGAGAGCAGTAGTCTTACTACTGTCCCCCCGCCTACGGGGCTCCAGGACCGGATTTTCTGTTAGGGTTTACTCCCTTAGCCTTAGACCTTACAGGGACACACACACAAGGCAGTGCGGCTATTGACCTATAGCTAGGGGTTTGGTTTGTGGGCAACAGGGCGTGTCCGCACGCCGACGGGCCATGCCTGCCTCACATCTTGGGGCCAAACCTCCTCCGAGACCCTTGCAGTTTAGCCTGAGGCTTCGCAGTCTCAGTTTCCATCTGCCACCACGAGGAGGTACTGCATAGGACTTGCTGTGGAGAGGCTATGTACTGGCAAGAGAGACTTACAAAGTTGCTCCCCTTTCACAAATGCTAGCCAGCGGTGGCAACAAGCTAAGCTACCACACTAGACGCTTCACACAGCCATTGGACAGACAAATTGTGATGGCTCGCCATCCCTTTGGACCCGGTCAGTATGGAAGAGAGGCGGGTGCTGACGTGTGGGCAGCCCAGCACTCGCAAATTTACCGCCCAGGCTTTCCCCCAGCAATGGAGAGGTCACTCCATCTCTGACAGTAATGTCTTTGAAAAAACACGGAGAGTGGTAGTTACCGGTGATAAGTTCCTAGCTGATTGGCGTAAGCTGGAACGCCAGGGACCACTCTTGACGGTAGGAGGGGCTTTTTAGCCTCACTGGATAGCTACTGCCTGCCTTAAGCCGAGCAGCCCTCGGACAATAAAGTGCTATCCCGCCACAGCTTGCCGCACCACTGGGTGCTTGGTGCTAAGACAAAATCAAAAAGCAAGCTGCTCACCCGCACCTGCAAATAAAATGAAAAGAAAACCCTCAACATTAATGCGTTTAGCAAGCTGGAACATACGGACAATGTGTCCTGGCTTCAATACTGACCCTGAACTCGTCACCGACATGCGACAAACAGCTATCATCGACAGAGAACTCAGCAGACTAAACATTGATGTGGCCTGCCTGCAAGAAACCAGACTGGCAGACAGTGGATCTCTTACAGAAAGCAACTATACATTCTACTGGCAAGGAAAACCAGAACAAAGCCCTAGAATACATGGCGTCGGCTTTGCAATAAGAAACAGTCTCGTCCCCTGCATTGCAATGTTTCCCATTGGCAATGAAAGAGTAGCACACATGAAATTTGCATCACCGCAAGGCAAAGTTAATATAATCTGTGCTTACTCACCAACCCTTGCTGCACCAGAAGAGGACAAAGACAGATTCTTTCAAGCTCTAGAGGACGTAATTAAAAGTATTCCAAAGTCCGAGCACCTCTATATAAATGGAGACTTTAATGCCCGTGTTGGTGATGGAAATGATGCATGGCCAAAATGCTTGGGACCTCATGGTGTTGGCAAAATAAATGACAATGGCCAAAGGCTACTTGAGTTCTGTAGCTCTCATGAACTGTGTGTAACAAATACATTCTTCTCTGGCAAGGAACGCCATAAAGTCTCTTGGCAGCACCCACGCTCAAAAAGGTGGCACCAGCTTGACCTCTGCATCACCCGAAGGATGGATCTGAAAAGTGTCATCCACACCCGTTCATACCATAGTGCGGACTGCAACTCAGACCATTCACTAGTGCTAAGCAAAATCAAACTACTTTTCAAGAAGGCTTACACTTCCACTCAACCCAGAACTAGGCGAATTAACGTCAACCATGTAGGTGACCCAGAGAAGTGTGCACTCTTTGGCGAGCTCCTGAACAGTTCAATCCCCTCGTTAAGTGATGAAGAAGACATCTCGATCAGATGGGAGAAATTAAGAGACGTAATCTACAGTTCGGCAATCACCGCCTTTGGGCCTCAAAAACACAAAAATGTAGACTGGTTTGAGGCGAATCTAGCACATATGGAACCTTGCATCGAGAAAAAACGATCTGCACACCTCGCTCACAAGACAAAGCCTAATCCAAAATCTCTGGAGGCCTTCAAAAGTGCTAATAAAGAGGCAAAACAAATGGCTAGAAAATGTGCTAACAACTTCTGGAGGGATACCTGCAACAGAATCCAAGACAGTCTCCACTCAGGAAATAGCAAAGCTCTATTTGATGTCATTAAAGCGGCCCTGGGTCCAGCAGTGTCTAAGCCTGCCCCCCTTCTATCCAAATCAGGAGAAAAAATTACAGATCAAACCAAGCAGCTAGAACGATGGACAGAACACTACCTCGAAGTCTATGCCACACAGAATACAGTAGACGATGTCGCCCTGGCTTCTCTACCAGATCTTCCAGTACTGGAATGCCTAGATGAGCTTCCGAGCCTTAGTGACCTCAAAAAAGCCATTAACTGCTTAAAAAATAGAAAATCTCCTGGGAGTGATGGTATCCCAGTGGAAGTAGTGAAAGTCAACGAATCACTCCTGCTCCCTGAACTCTATATTCTCCTCTGCCGCTGTTGGGAAACAGGTCATGTCCCACAGGACATGCGTGACGCAACTATAGTCACAATATACAAGAACAAAGGGGATCGGAGTGATTGCAACAACTATAGGGGTATCTCTCTCCTCAGTATAGTGGGCAAGATCTTTGCTAGAGTGGCACTATCCAGGCTGCAAGTGATAGCTTCTAGAGTCTACCCAGAGTCTCAGTGTGGATTCAGGAGTGGTAGGTCCACTATAGACATGATATCTTCTCTACGACTACTGCAGGAGAAATTTAGAGAGAGAGACAGACCCCTTTACATTGTTTTTGTCGATCTGACTAAAGCTTTTGACATGGTCAGCAGAAGTGGCCTTTTCAAACTCCTGAGGAAAATAGGTTGCCCTCCCAAACTACTGAAGTTAATTGAATGTTTTCACGAGGAAACTAAATGTACTGTCAAATTCAATGGAGCCCAATCAGCACCTTTTGAGGTTTGCAGTGGTGTCAAGCAGGGATGTGTGCTCGCACCTACTCTGTTTGGCATATTCTTCTCCTGTCTACTGCATTATGCGTACAGCGACATAAACGAAGGTGTGTTTCTCCATACAAGATCCTCTGGAAAACTATTTAATGTATCAAGGCTGCGGGCAAAAACCAAGGTTAGGAAGCTACTCGTCAGGGAACTCCTGTATGCTGATGATGCAGCTATTGTGGCTGATTCTGATATTCAGCTACAGTCCATGGTTGACAAACTATCTGCTGCTTGCCAGAAGTTCGGCTTAAACATCAGTCAAAGCAAGACTAAGATACTTGTCCAAAACACAAACACTGCACCTCAAGTAAGCATTAATGGCCAACCACTAGAAATTGTTGATCACTTTTGTTACCTTGGCTCCATCATATCCAACAACACTCTACTGGATAAAGACATAAACAACAGGATAGCCAAGGCAATGGCCACCATGTCACGGTTGCAGAAAAGAGTCTGGGACAACATATTGCTGACTAGCAGTACTAAAGCCCTAGTCTACCGGACCTGTGTGTTGAGCACCTTGCTGTACGGAAGTGAAACATGGTCAACCTACTCATGGCAGGAAAAAAAGCTGAATGTCTTCCACCTCCGATGCCTAAGGCGGATCTTTAAAATAAGGTGGCAAGATAAGATAACAAATGAGGAAGTGCTACATAGAGCAGGATGCCAGGACATCCGCTCTGTTATCAGCAGCAGACGCCTTGGCTGGCTTGGCCACGTTCGTAGAATGCCAGTAGGTCGACTTCCACAGGACATCCTGTATGGCGATCTAATTGAAGGCAGGAGAGCCGCTGGTCGCCCACTTTTACGTTATACGGATGTATGCAAACGCGACATGAAGCTCTTCAAAATCGACACTGGCAACTGGGAAGAGGTCGCACTGGACAGATCCACATGGAGAGAGAGCATAAAGGAAGGGTCACAGATTGCAGATGTCATATACAACAGAAGCAGAAAGAAGGGTGAAAATGCAATGGCGCCTGGTGATTTTATATGCCCAACCTGTGATCGCAGCTGTGTATCAAGGATTGGCCTCTTTAGTCACACAAGAAGTTGCAAAGGGAAAAGATCGTCTCACGAGACGTAAAATGCCACAGATGTATGTATGTATGTATGTATGTTACTTATAGACATCAAAACCGCTTGACCAATCTTGATAAAACTAGGCAGGAATGTTCCTTGAGACCGTAGTGTATGTATTGTAGCCCTAAAACAAACTTAAGACCCTCAAAAAAAAATAAAGTTGTCCGACTCTATTACAGCTATAGTATTTTATGGATCTAGGCCATGTCTACAATGTTGACATGAGAAAAGATCGAAAGGATTTAGACCTAGATCTAATTTTAAGAAATACACTTTGCGCAGATAGTTTTTTACTTTGACCCATGAAAATACAAAAGAAGATCCATTGATTTCATTTTATAATAAAATTAACCTTCAATTTTGTTTTTCAAAAGCATTTTTTACATAAATTAGTTACTTATATCTGTGACTACAGATTTCCTGACAAACATTCTTTCATTAGACAATACCGTAATGAATCGCGTACTAAATATTAATTCGTTTAATTGTTTACTTTATAATCCCATCCCTAGATCTAAAACTCTAATTCAACTCTAAGATGATAAAACTTCTCTTCGCACAGATAGTTTTATACTTTAACACATTAAAATATTAATAAAAGTCCATTCATTCATATTTTGATCAAATAAACATTCAAATTTGGTTTTCTAAAGCTACATTCGTTTACGAAAGCTGCGAAGCCGAGTTGAGATAGGCCTAGATCTATATTCATTCATGAATCGCGTACTAAAAATTATTTCGTTTAATTGGTCACTTTATAATCCCATTCATTTAACAAAGCTATCGCTCTTTTCGTTTTTAATAGATATGAATGTATCGACTTCGGGTAAACCCATTTTCGCAAACCTAATTTTATTTTCGTAGCGAAAGAGAAATAACGTGAAAGGATCATTAGCTACGTTTAACATACATCTAAATCCAATCCACTAGATTATTCAAAAGCATTTTTTACATAAATTAGTTCCTGATATCTGTGACTACATATTTCCTGGCGAACATTCTTTCATTAGACAATACTAATTGGTTACACATTAACACATCTCTCTACTGAGTCTATTCCTAGGTCTAGGTCTAAAACTCTTATTGAACTCTAAGATGATAAAACTTCTTTTCGCAAAGATAATTTTGTGCTTAAACACATAAACATACTAATTATTGTCCATTCATTTGATATTTTAATCAATTTAACATTCAAATTTGTTTTTCTAAAGCATTTTTAATACATTCGTTCGCTGTTCGCTAAAGTTGCGTAGCCGTGTTGAGATAGGCCTATATTCATTCATGAAAAAAGGTCACGCATGCGCAACACAGAATGAACTCTATAAAAGCCAATTTTTAACTCTAGATTAGTGTAGATTTAGATCTATGTCTACCTCAAGATCTACTTTATACTTTATACACATGAACATACAAAATTTAGTCTATTCATCTCAAATTTTAATCAAATATATGTAGGCCTACAAGCAAATGTTTTAATTTGAAAAAAAAAATGGATTTAAGCCTATTAGCTATTTTGATTTGATAGCTTCATTCACACTATTTTTACATTGACACATTCGCTTTACTTATTACATTATTATTTCGTTTAATTGTTTACAAAACACTTTCAGTGACTATATCGAAAGTAATGCGCAAATAAAGACCCGCGGGTCGCGGGTAACATATGTCTAGTATATCTATATTATAAAATAGAATGTGAGGTGTATGTATGTATGTTACTTATAGACATCAAAACCGCTTGACCAAACTTGATAAAACTAGGCAGGAATGTTTCTTGGTAACTAACTTAGACCGTAGTGTATGTATTGTAGCCCTAAAACAAACTTAGGACCCTCAAAAAAATAAAGTTGTCCGACTCTATTAAAGCTATAGTATTTATGGATCTAGGCCATGGTTAACAATGTTGACATGAGAAAAGATCAAAAGGATTTAGACCTAGATCTAATTTTAAGAAACACACTTTGCGCAGGTAGTTTTTTACTTTGACACATGAAAATACAAAAGAAGAAGCATTGATTTCATTATATAATAAAATTAACCTTCAATTTTGTGTTTCAAAAGCATTTTTTACATAAATTAGTTCCTGATATCTGTGACTACATATTTCCTGGCGAACATTCTTTCATTAGACAATACTAATTGGTTACACATTAACACATCTCTCTACTGAGTCTATTCCTAGGTCTAGGTCTAAAACTCTTATTGAACTCTAAGATGATAAAACTTCTTTTCGCAAAGATAATTTTGTACTTTAACACATAAACATACTAATTATTGTCCATTCATTTGATATTTTAATCAATTTAACATTCAAATTTGTTTTTCTAAAGCATTTTTAATACATTTGTTCGCTGTTCGCTAAAGTTGCGTAGCCGTGTTGAGATAGGCCTATATTCATTCATGAAAAAAGGTCACGCATGCGCAACACAGAATGAACTCTATAAAAGCCAATTTTTAACTCTAGATTAGTGTAGATTTAGATCTATGTCTACCTCAAGATCTACTCTATACTTTAACACATGAACATACAAAATTAAGTCTATTCATCTCAAATTTCAATCAAATATATGTAGGTCTACAAGCAAATGTTTTAATTTGAAAAAATGGATTTAAGCCTATTAGCTATTTTGATTTGATAGCTTCATTCACACTATTTTTACATTGACACATTCGCTTTACTTATTACATTATTATTTCGTTTAATTGTTTACAAAACACTCTCAGTGACTATATCGACAGTAATGCGAAAATAAAGACCCGCGGGTAACATATGTCTAGTATATAATGAAATGAAACAATGTGGAGTTTTAGAACATTAGGTTAAATAACAAGTTTATAACAATAGCAACATTGCTGCCTCTAAAACAATGTCTAGAGCTAAGCTTGATATAGACTAGTCACCACACTAGTCCATATAGATCTACATATTAGCCTACATTTATCCGCACTGTTCTTATATGATTATTTATTGCAGCTCTCCTTTCAAGGGAGCTCTTTTTCGAATCTGTTTTCCAGAATAGTTAGAAGAGTCTTTATTATTGATGAAGTGTTGTCCTATTTGCTTTTAAGTGGAAATAACGTCAAATAAGTTTTTGAAATCTTATGACTTTCAACGATAAAAAGAAGACCATGTCTTGAATTTTGCTGTAACATGGGTGAATTCGATTTGGGACGCCTTTGTAATCTTGTTCTTTCATGGTTTCACTTTGTTTAGTATTTGGATATTTAGACATTTAGCACCTAAACGACCACTGCGCCAAAACGGGTCTTCCAAAATGACTTTTGCGCCAAAACGTTTGCGCCAAAACATCCTGCTTAGGCTTTATTATTTTACTATTGTGTTACTAGAAAATGTATACACACGAAGAACTCAACAAGCCATTCTACATCAGTCACGAGTCAGTTGATAACAAAGTCATACTTATGTATTTAGTGTACCTGCTTACAGTCCAATCTGCAATCCCTGCTAATTCTTCCAAAACATGGAGTGTCATTATAAATATCAACACTGTTTAAAAATAATTCATTTCTAACATTAAAATTATTTGTTATGCCTGTATTACAGAGACATAAAATATTTATGAGTAATAATATAACATTAACATCTTGATAGAATGTCAGCAAAATCGTTCAGTATTTGGGATGGTCTTCACAGTCAACTGATAGTTGGTTGTTATAGACTCCATCGGGGTAAATATCATTCGACCTCTTTTTTGCACTGAGAAAACCTAAAGGTTAGTGAATAGTACTCTCAGTAGTTATTTGCTGAATCGATAGGTAGCCACACTATAGCCAAGGTAAAAAGGTGATGAGAATAAGTAGCACTCAAGAAAAATCTTGTAGAAACCGACAACTTTTTCACTATTGGAAGCAACATAAACAAAGAGTGAGGAGCAGACGCAGATGTTCCAAATCGGATCAACAAGGCTAGGCGTACTTTTAACACTCAGCAGCCAATCTGACTGTCCCTATACAATATAAATCCGAATCTTCAATACAAATGTGAAATCAGTTCTTTTAAATGGCGCAGAGATTTTCCATGTGTTAAATGGCCGAGCAAAATCTCTAATTGCATTCATTTGGAAACTATTCAGCAAACACCAATAAAACAAGGGCTGAATTGGGTAAGCTACAGTGTGAAGAACAAAAGAAACTATTTCAAAACTGACTCAGGACTGGAACACACAGAGAAAGAAAAAAAAATGGAAGACTACAGCAAACATGGAGGAGATGGGTAGAACAAAAAGAAAAGACGGCAGAATGGACAATAATGAACATGGACCCAATGGGAGAGAATTTCCCATAATAGAATCCGAAGCATTTAATTTAAATCAAATGTGAACAATATGTAAATTTAAAATATTTATTTTTACATTGCTTTTATTTTTTAGTTATGGACGTTGGTTTTGGACTTATAGAAGCTGGCAGTGTAAGGACCAAGAATACAACACATATTTTAGTCAAGAATATTCTAGATTCATGTAAGAAACACCTGAATGTAAATATAGAAGTTGATCCAATTTTAAAGAGTTATCTGAAGTTTTGTGTAGTCTAAAATATTTGGATGTACAGTTTTTTTTATTCTGGATTTTTTTTATGACTTTCTTAGTTGCCGCTGGCATAGCCTACTGGTTGTTTGGATTTGCGCTTGCATTTGGAAAAGGAAATGGTTTTGTTGGTTGGACGAATTGGGCGCTGGCTGGTCTTGACGACTCGAAAATAGCTTTTGCCGTCTACCAAATAATGTTTGCATCAACAGCAACAACAATAGTAGCGGGGGCAGTATCGGAAAGATGTGAATTTATCGCATATCTTATCTACAGCTTCATTCTTACAGGTAAAAGCTTTAAGCATTTTCCTAGACCCCATTTCTGCCACCTAGACGTGACTTAGATGCATATATAACTTAATGCGCAGTGTTTCTCAAACTAAGTTCCACGAGGCCCTGACTAGGTGTTCCGTGAAGTAATCTCTAAGTAAATACAGGAAAAAAAAAGATTTTTATAAGTTCTAGATAACAACAAAATTCTATAACATCACTATGAACTTAGAACTGAAGTAGATTCTAAATCTAATTTGAAAACAAAGATTCAATCATAGATCAACTATCAAATTATTTACGGTCAAGTTTTCCAAAAGAGCACCACACCATTTTAAAAGAAGTTTTATTATTATTTCTTTTACATTAGTTCATACAAAATATTTGTGCAAAGAATGCAAGATTTTTCTTATGTTGCAACAAAGTATAGAAACAAATTTGACGCCACATCTAATTTTAGAATTCAGATTTAAAAAAAAATACATATCTATATTATAAAGTAGAATGTGTGGTGTATGTATGTATGTATGGATGTATGTTACTTATAGACATCAAAACCGCTTGACCAATCTTGATAAAACTAGGCAGGAATGTTCCTTGGGTACCAACTTAGACCGTAGTGTATGTATTGTAGCCCTAAAACAAACTTAAGACCCTCAAAAAAAATAAAGTTGTCCGACTCTATTACAGCTATAGTATTTTGTGGATCTAGGCCATGTCTACAATGTTGACATGAGAAAAGATCGAAAGGATTTAGACCTAGATCTAATTTTTAGAAATACACTTTGCGCAGATAGTTTTTTACTTTGACACATGAAAATACAAAAGAAGATCCATTGATTTCATTATATAATAAAAATAACCTTCAATTTTGTGTTTCAAAAGCATTTTTTACATAAATTAGTTCCTTATATCTGTGATTACAGATTTCCTGACGAACATTCTTTCATTAGACAATTCCGTAATGAATCGCGTACTAAATATTAATTCGTTTAATTGTTTACTTTATAATCCCATCCCTAGATCTAAAACTCTAATTCAACTCTAAGATGATAAAACTTCTCTTCGCACAGATAGTTTTATACTTTAACACATAAACATATTAATTGAAGTCCATTCATTTCATATTTTGATCAAATAAACATTCAAATTTGGTTTTTAAAGCTACATCCATCTACGAAAGCTGCGAAGTCGAGTTGAGATAGGCCTAGATCTATATTCATTCATGAATCGCGTACTAAAAATTATTTCGTTTAATTGTTCACTTTATAATCCCATTCATTTAACAAAGCTATCGCTCTTTTCGTTTGTAATAGATATGAATTTATCGGCTTCGGGTAATCCCATTTTTGCAAACCTAATTTTATTTTCGTAGCGAAAGAGAAAAAACTTGAAAGGATCATAAGTTAAGTTTAACATACATCTAAATCCAATCCACTACATTAGTAAAAACACAAACTTAGACCCGAAGGTCGCGGGTAAAGTCTGGCGAACATCATTTCATTAGACATTACCAAATGGTTACACATTAACAGTGATTAACACATCTCTCTACTGAGTCTATTCCTAGGCCTAGGTCTAAAACTCTTATTGAACTCTAAGATAATAAAACTTCTTTTCGCAAAGATAGTTTTATGCTTTAACACATAAACATACTAATTATTGTCCACTCATTTCATATTTTAATCAAATTAACATTCAAATTTGTTTTTCTAAATCATTTTTAATACATTCGTTCGCTGTTCGCTAAATAAAGCTGCGTAGCCGTGTTGAGATAGGCCTATATTCATTCATGAAAAAAGGTCACGCATGCGCAACACAGAATGAACTCTATAAAAGGCAACTAGATTAGTGTAGATTTAGATCTATGTCTACCTCAAGATCTACTTTTTACTTTAACACATGAACATACAAAATTAAGTCTATTCATCTCAATTTTTAATCAAATATATGTAGGCCTACAAGCAAATGTTTTAATTTGAAAAAAAAAATAGATTTAAGCCTATTAGCTATTTTGATTTGATAGCTTCATTCACACCATTTTTACATTGACACATTCGCTTTACTTATTACATTATTATTTCGTTTAATTGTTTACAAAACACTCAGTGACTATATCGACAGTAATGCGCAAATAAAGACCCGCGGGTCGCGGGTAACATATGTCTAGTGTTTATATATATTGTTATATATATTGTTATGAACCTTGAGGTGGCACAGATGGGGGTAGTGGTATGTGTGTAGTCAGCCGACGCAAATCGCCCCAGGCCAGCGCTAGACGAGCGCTCAACCGTGACGAGTTACGACGGTCAACCGAGACGAGTGTCAACATGACGGTTCGGGAAGGATCGGCGTCATGAACAGAGCTCACGAGCGTCACGAGGGATGTAGTCATCTGACCACCCAGAATGGTCGCGCGACGTTCTGTCCGGTTCTAGAAGGCCATTAGGGACCCTATGTAAAGAGCGGAGGTGTCGCAGTCTAGACGGTTTAGAAAATGGATTCAGAGCCCGGTTCACTACAGTCCGGTCGACTACAGCACAGTTCAGTGTGGTTCAGTGGTGTGGTTCTGTACGGAGCATTACGACGGTTCAGTGCGGAGTACTATCAAGTACAGTTGAGACGAACGGCGTCTTGATCTTGGTCTGTGATCGAGTCCGTCACAGCCAGCCCAGTGTGTGAAGTCAGTCCTGAAATGTTGAACCCAGTGCAAGCCGGAACGAGACGGAGAGGCCAGTGCAAGAGTTGATACGGCGGTACGGTGTTATCGAAGAGATATTTATACAGTCTTGTGTTACGTGCTGCCAATCGTACAATATTGGCTGTTATTTATTGGACATTAAACTATTACGTTATTTTGGAGCCCTGAATTGTCAAGTACTTTAAGTTGGTGGTGTATGGTGCAGTTTGCAGAGAGCCTGGATAGTGAGATTCGTAACAATATATATTTTTTAAAAGCTTTAAACCTTTTTCATTTAAAAAATTGAAAAAAGTCAAACCTAAAAAGTAAACAAAGTGTTCCGCTATATACTTAGAATGTGCAAAGTGTTGCTTAGAGACCCATATGTCATATTGAAATTAGACATAAAGGCTTCTTAATCTCTAGTGTTGTGATGCGGGATATGTTTTTAATATATTTGCTCTGTTTTGGTCTTCAAAAAGCCAAGGGGAGGGGGAGGTAGACACACAAATTTCATAGACCCATCTTGGGAGCAAAGACGAAAAGATATCCTTACATTGCATCCTATATAGTCGCCACTGATTGACATACACACGCACAAAATTCTTTGGCTCGTCAGTAATAGCAATAAAGCATTAATCTCGAGACGCGGTATCCGGACATCGAATTTTCTGCTTTTATGATTACTTTTTAGCGGCCCCCGTAAGGGGAAAAAGCCGCTATTAGGTTTGTGCAAAATGTCCGTCTGTCCGTCTGTCTGTCTGTCCGTCTGTCGTCTGTCACACTCAGATCTCGAAAACTAGAAGAGGTATGAAAAATATTATTTCACCATTAAATGCGGCTTGAAAAGTTTAGGTGCAACGGCTACTTTTGGTTTTCTGAAAGCAAACCGTTTAATTTATAAAATTAATTATGCAAGCGATTTTTTCATAAAAATACACCAATTCTTAAACAATTACGTAAATGTAAGGGAGGCAATGTTACAATATGCTAACAAAGATGGACAATTTTTGTGTATTTTCAGTATCACTAAATCAAATATGTTTATAAAATGTACAGGAAATGTTTACAACAAATATAAATAATAGTTAAAGGTGTTTTTTCTGGTCAACTAGCTGCTAAAATTAATAGAAAACATTTCTGTTCGTTTATAAAGGCTAATAATGCACTTTGTATGTAAATGTCACGCACATTTTTTTAAAATAAACTTTTTATGCCGGGTAACGTCGCAACATTCTATGGTGCTAAATCAATTCCTTAAACCTTTTTTTAAAAATCAGATTTTATTTATTTTTTGTATAGTGCCCCTCATCCGAATAAAAGAAGCTTATTTTTGTGCGTTTTGTCTGTTGGTCGGTCTGTCCGTCACGATTAGATTAACAAATAACACTAAAGGAAGGCTATTGTAAATCTGATTTAACCATTAATTTTTCATTCACGAATATTGCAATAGTTTTAAGTATCTATAATAGATTGTTCCGGATGTTTTGTGAAAAACAAATCAATGCCAGCGAATATTTTTTTTTGCTCTTCTAACTTATATAAGATTTTATTTCCATGCTTAAACGTTGCAATAAACACATGATCTTTAATACATTGTTCCGGTATTTTAATGTAAATAGCATATAAATGCTAAATAAAAATATCTATACCGATTTATATTTCAATAACTATAAAGTTGTTCCGGATATTGTTTTCTAAAAAATAAATTATGTCAAATGATTGTTTGAAATCGCATTATTGACTAATATTACACTTATATTCTTTGAAACTATGTTGCTGTAGTTTATTTATCCATATCAACTGTTCCGAATTTTTAACTTAAAACAAATTTATGTCAAATGACTTTATTTTTTTCAAAAATATCGACAATAGGTTGTTCAGGATTTTAAAATAAGAAAGTAATTTACTAAAAACGATTATTGAAAATCACTTTTTATTTTATTTTACAGTTAATTTTCTTGCCGAAACATAATAAAAGTTGTTTAATCGGTAAAGAATGTTCCGGATTTTGTTTCGAAATGATTGAAATCCCTCTTCTAATAAATAAAGAAATAAATTTCTCTTTTACGAAAATTGGTTGTTCCGGATTCTTTATGAAAGATATTTTAACTCTATTTATGTAAAATCGCACTTCTCTCTTACACTACATTTAACTTTCTAGCTAAAACGTTAGAAAATCTTATTATCGTTAATATTATGTTCCGAATTTTTAAGGAAAACAACTTCCTAACACCAAAGTATGGTTTGAAAATCTCTCCATAAGGCTATGGTACATCTAATTTTCATAACAGACCATCCTACAAATTTAATTAATGGTATCTCACTATACATACATAAACATCCGGTACAATCTATTATAGAAACTTAAAACTAATGCAATGTTTCGGAAGGGAAATTAAATTTTAATCAGATTTTCAATTAACTTTTAGTCATTTTTTTTCTCGCTATTAACATGACGGACAGACAGACTGACAGACAAAACAGAAAAAGCGTCTTTAATCCCTTTATATATATGTTATATACATATTTAGTCTAACTGGCCCATCAAATGAAATGCTAAAAGAACTCACTCGGTGCACCAATGTCTATGAACCCTCATCTCGTATAGAAGACATTTTTTTAGTCTAACTAGGACGTGTGGAATTTTTTCCTTTGACGTCATATGGACTCCATATTATGGAGTTAATTCTTTAAATAAAATGCTAAAAGAAATCACTCGGTGCACCAATGTCTATGAACCCTCAACAAGCTGCTCGTATAGATGATATTTTTTAGTCTAACTAGGCCGTGTGACGTATTGGATTTTTTTCCTCTGACGTCATATGAAATAAATTCTTTAAATGAAATGCTAAAACAACTCGGTATAGTAATGTTTATTAAACCTCGTAATGTGACTCGCATTTTAAAAATACAATAGCTAGATATAGATCTAATCTAGATTTTTTATACTAGATCTAGATTTTTTTTTAAACACTAGAACTAGATTTTTAACACTAGATCTAGATTTTTTTTTTACACTAGGGCTAGATTTTTTAAAACTAGATTTAAGTTCTAATTAAAATCATTGTAGAATCTAGATCTAGAATTTCTTGGTCTAGTTTAGAATGTTTGTTGTTTTACATGTTTCGGATGTTCCTTCAGAGTTGTAGTGCAAACCTCCCTCAGGACGACGGGGGATGGGAGCGGGTAGGGTTTGAACCTGGGACCATCGATGAATCCAAACGACAGTCCAGCGCGCAAACCGCACTACCCGACAGCCATGATTTAGACTAAAAAAAATTTTTACAACGTCAAATGAATCTTTGAAACATTATTACTTTTAACAATCAAAACAAAATCACGTCTTGGATATTCCTTGCGAATATGCGGATCCGACAGGGATCCGTCTCCCACGGGGGCCGCCTCTGAGTTTGTGTGTCAACACAAACTCTCTTTGTAATCTTGTTATATTTAAAATACATATCGTCGCACATACATATATACCAATATTACACACCGGCTACGCATGTTAAACCCCTGGACATTTTACAATACCTTTATTCAAGTCATAACTTCATGGAACCTGGATCCGGGAAACTAGATCCAGCAGAAACGTGGAAATGGCGCATCATTTTCAAGGGAAGTTGATAACCGTCTGGCTAGGGCCAGTAGTGCTTTTGGACGAGTTTGGCGGAATAAATCGCTCCGCCTGCCTACTATCAATGTCTACCAAGCTGTGGTTCTCTCAACCCTTTAATATGGATGTGAGACATGGACATTATACAGAAAGCAACTAAGACTTCTTGAACGCCTTCACCAAAGATGCTTGCGGTTCATCATGGACACACGGTGGCAAGACAGCACTACAATCTAGAAAAAGCGATGTCCTTGTGAACGTCGGTATGGACAGTATAGAGGGACTTCTTATGGTCCGATAGCTACGCTGGGCAGGGAACGTATTCCGTATGGGGGACAAACGTATGCCAAAGGCAGTCCTTTTTGGTGAGCTGAAAGGGGATCAACGTAACAGAGTTGCTCCACGGAAACGCTTTAAAGACCAGCTTAGGCACCTACTTGCCTTAGCTGACAGAAGAGAGCACCTGGTTGCATGCGGCTGCAGAGCGACACAGCTGGAGGTCACTCACAAAGGCCGCGGGATACACATTTGAGACCAAAAGAAAATCTGCTGCCGAGGACAGACGCAGACGGCGAAAAGAAAATCTTAATCTACCACCGGCACACAATGGTTATGCTTGCTTTGGATGTGGCAAAATATGTAGGCCACACCTGGGGCTGCGAAGCCACGGGAAATACTGCATTCCTCACTAATCTACGGAAAAGAAAAGTCTAATATATATAGAAATGGAGATCTTTAAACACTACAAAAAATGTGAAAATTTTTGTTAAAGCTGTAACAGTGCGTTGTTTTGTAAAGAAGTGGGGTTGTTGTTTTTCAACCCTAACCTATGTAACATATAATTAAATGTTTAGATCTAGATCTAGCACGGTAGAAACTAATCTAGAAAGATTTAGGTAATCAATCTATTTAAATGTACATAAGATTAAAATCACAGACGTGAATTATTTCGATCTAGGATTTTCGAAATATTATCTCAATGGAAACAAACATATATTTGCGTGCATATATAGTTCTGTGATTAATAGCCTATTCTATTAAAAATTCATTCGCAAAATGGTTTTGCATTATTTCTAAAATTTGAAAACTAAAGATCATTATTTTTATAAGACAGAAAATATCGATTTTTCTAGATTTGGGGCGACTTCCTTTACAACATGGAAAAGAGTTACTTACATAACAATCTCTAAATATAGATCTGTGATCTGATCATTATCGGATAAGAAATAGTTTCCGTTTTCCAGTCTAGGTATACTATATATAGGCGAAGCCGGACGTTTTGGCGCAGCCGTAAAGGCGCGACCATTTTTTGGCGCAGCCATTTTGGCGCTAAGGCGTTTTGGCGCGAAATGTTTAAATCATATTGTTTATGTTCATTGAATTAATTCTTTCAACATTATTGATACTTAAAATGTTTTTTATGTGTGTTTGTGTCTAACGTATTTTTCATGTAGAGAACAAGAGATTAATTTGTCCATTATTTTTGGTTAGAAAAATTTCGTGCAAATTTAAATGGAATAGAAATGATTTGTTTTATTTGTAATACCATCAACTAAAAAAAAAGAAAAATGATAAATGTCATCATGTGCGTTTCACTCACCTGACGTTTAGTTTATGGGGGGTGGGAGAAGTAGGTTAATATCATGGTCCCAAGAAAAACAAAAAAACAACTTTAAAACCCCAAAAAAGCTTATACAAAGTGCAATTGTATCAATTAGTTTGTTAGTTAGATATATGGACCAGTTCGGAAAAAAAAGCGGTTGGGAGGGGAAAAGAATAAAGGGAGATATCAGGGTGGATTTTACCTCATTAAATTTTTATTAAAAGCATGTACAAACGTAAACAGATATATCGATGCAATGTTTCGTTGACACAAAGAATGGCGAATTGAGTGTATTTATGGTATCCCAGCTCTATAGTTCAACTATGCTCGGTGTAAGTCTAGGTCTTCAGTTGTTCGTTTTTATCTGCGTCAAGAAAAGATGTTTCATCCAAAGCACCGTTACGCAAAATAGTTTGTCCACTAAAGTTATCTCTTTAAAAGTTTCTTACCTTGTGAGGATATTAAACTAATGTCATACTTTTAAAAAATTTCTTTTGAAAATAAAGATCAATGGATTTAATCCAATGTGGTTGGCAGAACTCATATATATATTAGGGGGGAGAGGGACGCATGTCATTATCAGGTAGGGCTCTGTTACCCTTTATATGTGTTGCTGGCGTAGTTGGCTGCGATGATTTTAAGATCTCTAGCTTTTAAGTCTTCTATTACTTCTGCTTTGCGAATGTCTTTAGAGCTCACTAATTGCACAACAGACACAATGCACTAAATATACGGAGTGACACACTGGTAGCAGACGATACAGTTATTGAATATAAAATAATAATACACAGGCAAGTCCAGCCATTAGGCTCAATAAATAAGCAAACAATATTTCAAGAATCAATTGTAAGATCCAACATCAAATACATTTCACAATGATATTTACTAACACTACAATCTATGCAATAGAATGCCTTAAAACATACATCCTTCCTCTCTGAGGAACACGTAACAACTGCGCACGTCTGACCACATGGCCAGATTCAGACCGAGACTCTCACGTGAAACATGAACACTAAGTGTTCTTATTGAACACTGATCAATGCATGTCGCAGTGATTCTGAAACAATGCCATGACAGGCTCTGACTTATTATATATTTATGAAATAATCAAAACTTTGTTAAAATACCATTTGGTGGATTGTACTAAACATACAATAATATAGTAGAGTGAAATAAACTCGTATATAAAAGTTACGTGTTTCTTAAATTGTAGTCAGAATTTGTCGCGCCAAAACGGCCCGCGCCAAAACGTCACGTACCGATATATGGGTCTGTGCCTTGAAGTTGCTGTTCCTTTAGTATAGTCCCATGGTCAAATGAATAAATAGATGTTCAGGAACATTTTGTGCACCGTCTTCTAAGTCTGGATCTATAGGCTAATCATAAGAATTAGTAGATTTACTCATTCGCTTAACTAGGATTTGTTCCGCGGGAAGGAAGGGGGGGGGGAATAAGGGCGGGGTAGGGGTAAAAAATGCTTCAGTCTTTAAAAAATCTATCATTCATTAGTTATAAAGAGCAAAATTATCGTTCTTACTAAGGTTGCTCGGCTGTATAAAGAAGAGATTGTCTTTTCTCTTAAAAAGAATGTTTTAAAAAAATTGTACTTATCCTATAAAATCTGTAATTGATAATACAGGTCTCATATTGTATAAATTGAGATTAATTTTATGAATGCCATTTAGTGTGACACATATTGTGTAAGTACATCTGACCCAAAAAGGCCGCTTACTCAGAAAATCCTTAGTTTACATTTTTTATTTAAATTTGTATATTATTTGTATATACACTATCTTCTCACTTAGCAATAAAGCATGGTCTTCATCCAAATAATTTTGTTTATAATGTCAGTATATTCCTTTCTCAGGATGTATCTATCCGGTTGTTACTCATTGGGGTTGGGCTTATGATGGATGGCTATTCAGAGGTCATACATTTTATATCGATGGACAGGCTGTCAAAGTGAAATATGAGGTAACATTTCTAGTAGAGATCATAGAGATATAGAAGTAAAGTGAGCTCCCTTTCAGGCCTCACCATCTGTGGGACCAATGATGTAAAAGTTCATTTGTTTCTAGGTTTGACGATCGATTCATGAATGTTTTGTTCATCCCAATGTACATTTACTTCTTGATAGTAACAATGACTACAGTATATCACTATTTATCTGTGAATAACGAGAATCAATAGTGCAATCTAATTTCACCATATTCTTCATTTTAAAATGTTAAAATATATCTTATGACCTGTGATGAACTTCAACTAGCTTCAGGAGAGAGTGATCTACAATTATATTCCGTAGTGCCTTGGCAAGAAACTGCAGACACATTCCCCCTAAGCTCTCGTCTCGAAGACACTCATACAAGCTACCCCTTACTGTTAATCTTTGACACCCCGCAGTGACACGACACGGGAATCTTAATTTTGTCATTTTCTGTATTGCCATTCAGCCTCCACCAATGTTTGTCTCATTATATGGACACATCGCTTCAAGACTACATCAGCATTATCCGAGTTCCATGATGTCAACCATTTCTCGTTAACCCACTCTCCTATTATGCATTTTGACTTGCATCGCTTACCAAACGGTGAATCCAGAGGGGCCGCCTATGAATGTGTGAAAATACCTATAGTTACTCATGTTATCTAATTTTTGTATTTTTAATGCCGTTATTTTACATTATATATATATATATATATGTGTGTTGGAAATATTTCTGTCTCACGTTCAGGATTTCGGAGGCAGCAGTATGGTACATTTAGTTGGAGGAACTTCAGCTTTCGTTGCCACATTGTTTTTAGGTCCACGTTTAGGAAGATTTCAAAAGGAAACAGGAAATGTTATCTATATTAAAGGACATTCTGTAGCGGTAAGATATTTGAAATAATAATAATAATAATAATAATAATAATAATAATAATAATAATAATAATAATAATAATAATAATCTACGCAAATATGACCCCGAAGCAACCCATCTGAACCTACACAATGCTGATGTCAATGTCGGTTTGGACGACGTAAGGCATGAGATTCGCCAATTTTTAAGGAAAAAACCTCCACGGAAAATTCCCAGCTTTATTACATGGGAACAACATTGACAAGACTGCTTCCTTAACATGGCTCAAAGCAGGTCATCTCTACCCTGAAACAGAAGGCTTTGTTACAGCAATACAGGACAGAGTAATTAGGACAAAAAATTACGAGAAGCATATCCTAAAACTCAATGTTGTCGACAAATGCCCAAAATGTGGAAATGTGGGTGAGTCGATTGAGCACATTATGGCAGGATGTCCAGCCCTATCAGAATCAGCCTACCTAGGTGGCCATAACCAAGTTGCAAAGTTAATACACCAACACTTGGCTTTGACACACAATTTGATAGATAAGGACACTCCTCCTTATTATAAATACTCTCCACAAGAGGTTCTCGAGTCTATTGAACAGCAGGAACATCTGCTGTACTGGGATAGGCCTATTCTGACCGACAAAACGGTAGATTTCAATCGCCCTGATCTTCGAAGGCTATCCTTATTATATATACAAGACATATATTACCCGCGGTCCGCAGGTCTTTATTTGCGTATCACGGTCGATATAGTCACTGAGAGTGTTTTGTAAACAATTAAACGAAATAATAATGTTATAAGTAAAGCGAATGCGGAATGCGTTAATGTAATAATAGTATGAATGGAGCTCTAAAAATAGCTAATCGACTTCAATGCATTTTAAAAAAAACATTTGCTTGTGGGCCTACATATATTTGATTAAATTTGAAATGAATAGACTTAGTTTTGTATGTTTATGTGTTAAGGTATAAAGCAGATCTTGAGTTAGACATAGATCTAGATCTAGACTAATCTAGAGTTAAAATTGGCTTGGATATAGTTTATTCTGCGCGTGCGATTGCGTGACCTTTTTAATTAGATGTACGCGAATGAATGAAACTATTAGAACGAATGTATGAAAAATGCTTTAGAAAAACGAATTTAAATGTTAATTTGATTAAAATATTAAATAAATGGACTATAATTAGTATGTTTAAGTGTTAAAGTATAAAACTATCTTTGCGAAGAGAAGTTCTATCATCTTAGAGTTGTCTTAGTGTTTTAGATCTAGGAATAAAGAGATGTGTAACATTTCGGGTAATGTCTAATGAAAGAATGTACGTCAGGAATTCTAAATTCGCAGATATAAGGAACGAATTTATGTAAAAATGCTTTGAAACACAAATTTGAAGGTTAATTTTATTACATAAGGAAATCAATAGACTATATTTTTTATTTTCATGTGTCAAAGTGAAAAACGCAAAGTGTAGTTTTAAAGATTAGATCTAGATCCTTTCGATCTTTTCTCATGTAAACATGGCCTAGATTGATGAAGTTATAATGCTTTCATAGAGTTGGTCAACTTGTTTTTTTTTAGGGTCTTCAGTTTCTTTTAGGGCTACAATACATACACTACGGTCTAAGTTAGTAACAAAGGAACATTTATGCCAAGTTTTATCAACATTGGTCAAACGGTTTTGATTTCTATTCAGGACATACATACATACGCATTACATTCTACTTTATAGTATATATATACATTTTATTTCGAAAACGGCTCAAACGATTTTCTTTAAAATTTCAACGTATATGTGTATAAATGAGAAAAAAATTCTCAACTCATTGAGAAGGGGAAAACTCGAGGTCGATCGTTATATCAGTTTGAAAATGTTTCATTATCGAAAAATTAATTTTGGCTAGATTGTTTTATGAATGAAAAATTTTCCATGACGTCAAAAGGAAAAAAAAACTTGACACGCTTACGTCACTGGCTTATTGCAGTACACTAAAACATTTCTTTGCAAACATGAACAAGTTTTAATGAATCAATAGACCTAATTAAACATTTTCGCACCATCTTATTGTAAGTTCTATTAGCCTTGTCAACAAAGTAAAAGCCACCTACACGGCTCTCCGCAATTAAAGTGTAAAAAATGTCTTTGGTAAATAAATAGATGTCATTTACAGATATTCTTTTCTATACAAATGACTAAATATTGACAGTTTAGATAGCTTAGAATAATTAACATAGTCCTACTATGCAGGTTGTAGGCGCGGTGGCTGAGCGGTAAAGCGCTTGGCTTCCAAACCGAGGGTCTCGGGTTCCAATCCTGGTGTAGACTGGGATTTTTTATTTCGGAATCTTTGGGTGCCTGACATGAGTTGGGGAAAAGTAAAGGCGGTTGGTCTTGGTTCTGGCCACATGACACCCTTGTTAACCGTAGGCCACAGAAACAGATTACCTTTACATCATCTGCCCTATAGACGACAAGGTCTGAAAGGGAAACTTTACTTTTTTTTTACTATGCAGGTTAATTTTTTTTCTGGTAAATTATTAGAATGTGTTCAATCTTGTGCCCCATACCCCAACCAAGGAATGGTCATAACATAGCTTCTCTACGCCTTACTTGCTCACACTGACATGAACTTCAGCACGCGATCAATGAATAAGTGTACGTTGCCGCCTCTTTTGGTTTAACCATAACCTCTGAAAAATGGAAGTCATGTTCCGGAATTCACCCAATAAAATCAGCTCAGCCACAAAGATCATCGTGAATTGACGTGAATGAAGACACGCGGTAGACAACTTCACAAATCTGGAAAACATAGTATCAAATGACGCATTGCTTTTAAGGGAGGTTGATAAGCGTCTGATCAGTGCCAGTAGTACTTTTGGACGCCTCCAAGCAAGAGTGTGGCGAAATAAATTGTTCCACCTGCCTATAAAATCAGTGTCTACCAAACAGTGGTTCTCTTTACCTCTCTAAGTGGATCTGAGACATGGGTACTTTACAGAAAGCAACTAAGAATTCTTGAACGCTTTCATGCACACCATCATGGACATACGGTGGCTAGACCGCACTACAAACAGCGATGTTTTAGAGAACACCTGTATGAACTTCTTATAGTCCGACAGTCACGCTGGGCAGGGCACGTATCCAGTATGAGGCTCTAACATCTGCCAAAGGCTTTTTAGTGAGCTTTAAGATGTTCGGCATAACAGAGTTGCTCAAAGGGAAACGCTTCTTTACAGTACTAATGAAATGCTTTTAAGTCTCTTAGGGAAAAATGCGCTGTTTTTGTTTGTTAAAAAATGTATGTCTTACCCAATAACGCAGAGATTTAGCATCATTTGATGTTTCGTACTAAAGCCATAATTAATATACTTATTGCAATATTAAATGTCTGAACGTAACCATTTGAGAGGTTACACTGTAAAGACTTTCTACCAACCAAAAATAGGCCAATAGTTTAACGCAAAAGATTCAATGTGAACTTTGTTTTTCTAGATTACTTGGGGACTTTCTATTCGAATTGCCATGTATACATGTACAATGTCATTTAGAAATAAAAGAACACAAAAGCAACACTACAGATTAGTAGTCTTTACCCGATCTCTCATTTTCATCATTAAAAAAAAGTTTCTAAAATAAGTTCGGGTAAATATTTTTCCTTAATAAATTATTCCTCCGAGCGAGGTTCGGTTACCTGGTTCTAACTTTAAAAAATAAACAAAATGTACATTCACACCAGACTCACTCATAATTTACACGCGAAAAGTTTATATTAGATTGTTTCTATTTAATGATTTGATTGCCAGGGAAACAAAAGAGTTTTTGTGTCTGTTTGTCTTAGGACTTAGATACAGTCATTAGATAGTTTATACCAGTGATCTTCAACCTTTTTTGGCCAACCGCCCCCTTTTCATATTTTTTCTTTTAAAAAATCCACCAGCGCCCCCTCTAATAAAAAATACTGATAAAAAAGCTAAATTTGAATAAAATATCATCTATTTATAAATTTTCATGCTGTCAATAACAGTTCGTTAATTTCCTAGCCATTATAAAAAATTATGTCAAATAACTTGCAGTAATTACATACAAATACAAAAATTAATCTTATTGTCATGACTGTTATTGAATAATCCCGTTTAAGTTATTGAATAATAGAGCCAACTACATTTAGGTATAAATTTAGTTTTATATAAATATTATTATTGCTGAATTCACTAAAATAAAATTATGCTAATGGGAAACTTGTGCCTCCTGAAGTCTAACAATATTAGAAATGTCAGGCTTTAAATTAGCCAAAGCAAGGTGAATCACACCGCCAATGTCTCCTCTGGTATGTTCCTATCAAGACTTATAACACACATTCGAGTCCGTAAGGCTGCTCGGCTTTTCACACACAAGAACTTCTTAACGCTTTAGTAACTCGTTTATTTACAGGTTGGTCGTAGAGTCTTCTACACTCAGCGTTTAGTTTGTTCAAATTTTAACAAGATGTTGACTGTGTTTCACAAGTTACATGGTGAATAGTGAATAGATCTGGATTTCTTTATTCTATATTACTTATGAAGCCTTTGTAGCGTCCAACCAATGATGGTGCCCTATATGTCGCAATAAGGAACACAATTTTGAAATACTATTTCATCACCCCATTGTGCCCCCCTCCGCACGTTTGGCTCCAAGCGCTCCCAAATTTCACGGTATCGCCCCCTCCTCCCCCCCCACCATTGAAGACCACTGGTTTATAGTCTGAACAGTGTTTAAAATCTGGTAACTATGTATTTTAATCAATATTATATTTATAGTTATTTATTTTTTAGTTTGAAAATTTATAACGGTCAAACTAGAGTTTTCCCCATGTGGCCAACGATCTAATAATTATTTTCTAAGCAATATACATCAATTGATAAATTTATAAGAAATTCGTTAGAGCCGTTTTTTTGTGATCAGCGTTCCAGATTCCTGGTTCTAGGTTCCATGAAGATCTGACTTGACCAGAGATATTGTAGAAAAATACTCATATAAACTACTATAAACTTTCTTGCATTTATGTTTTCAAAAAATGGCTTGCATTTTTTTTTAAAATTCAAAACGACGGTTCGCTTTCAGAAGACCAAAATAGACTTTGCATGAAAACCTTGCGAACCACAAAATATTGTGAAATACATCTTGCATAGCCCTTGAGATCTAAAAGTGACATACGAACAGACTACACAAAATGAATAGCGTTTTTTACCCGTCCAGGGGCCCCTAAAAATTAACTGATGCGATAAGTATAAGGTTGTAATTTATTGTTCTTTTTTTTGTGTGGGCTTTTGTTGTTAAAAAGCTCTAATATGGTTTAAAAAGCTGAAACCAGACGTTCACTCCAATAGTTTAGAAGTTAAAGCATATTAACAGTATTTTTTTATTCATTCATTTTTTCCTCGTTACCTCGTTTATATCAACTTACTTTCTGTCTGATCAAAATCTGTTCAAGATTAATGACATGATGAATTCAAACCAACTGTTACTATTGCACGCAATATAAGCCAAGTTTTTAAAAAGTAGTTTTACAATTTCTCTTATCAGATTAATGTAAATCGTGGTTGAGAAGCTAAGTACGCTTGAACTTATTAGGTTGGCTACCTATGAAAGGGGCTCGAGGCTCGACACCCGACTCGTGCAGAGTTTACTGAGCGCCCAAAGGCAGCACGGAAAACCTTCTCCCAGATACCCCCCCTCCCACTGGTCCACTAATGTATTATTATTGCAAGTTCTTCATGGATAGAAAAAGGTGGTCGGATACGTATCTCGAAAACGGCTATAACGATTTTCCTAGAAAATTGACAGTTTGTAAGTGATAAGAATAACTAGCTAATTGACCACACAAGGAAAACTATTGTAACTATCTTGTCCAATTAAATTTGGTCTGAAAGACTAGACAATCATTAACAAATACGTTAGTCAATAATCTACAAAATTTAGAAAATCTAAATCGACCACCTGCGGACAATGGTTATGCTTGTCCTGGATGTGGCAAAATATGTAGGACACAGCTAGGGCTGCGCAGCCACGGGAAATACTGCACTCCTCACTAATCTTCGGACTCGAAGACAAGCCTTAGTATTCAATATTCATGTATTCTTTAAAGCCTTAGCTAAATCAATAGACGTTCACGGTCATGTTGCGCAGTCTTCACTCTACCTAACACCACACTGAAAACCTCACTACTATTCGTCTTGATTCATTAGTCTAGTCTAGACTAGTGTCTTTTAATGTTGCTTTGTCTGGATCTATATCACCAAACTAGAATTGTTTCTACTTTTAGATTTATACCTGCGTTTCATTCATTAGTTATTCAGAGCGAAGTAATCATTACACAAAAAGTCATCAGCTTCATAAAGAAGGAATTGTCTTTTTAAAAAAATGATTCTATATATTTTATTTGTTTATATTTCACTTGTTTTTCAGCTTTGCACGATTGGTATCTTTGTTTTGCTGTTTGGATTCATGGCACTGAATGCTGGAGCCCAACATCATATAAGTCATCCTGGTGATGCATCTGTTATAAGCCTTGCTGTGTTTAACACATTAGTAGCTGCCAGTGTTGGGGGCTTTACATCACTATTTTCTCATAGGTAGTATGTGTTGTTTACATTTTGAATGACCAATGCACCATATACATTTTCATTCCTACTTAATAATTTTCTATTTTAAAAAATGCCTATGCTTGGCATTTGTAGATTTTTTGCATTATTTTGTCACATGCACTGAGATATCCCTTTGCTTAAAAATTATTTACAGTCCATTCAATTAATGATTTGTCATTTATCTTGATTTTTACTACTCCTCTTATTAGCTTGCAAACTCTTCATGGCTGAAAACTAGAACCTGGACGGATATTTCGAAAACGGCTTTCACGATTTTCCCATAAATTTGAATGTTTATGTATATTTTTAGGGGAAAATTACTAATTGGCCTCACACTAAAAAATTTGGTCTGATCATTATAATTTTCAAAATATAATCATCTTAAAATTAAATTTGGCTTTTTAGAGTAAATACTGATAAACTTTAATTCATCAACGAGTTAAAAACAATAAAAGGAAAAAAGGAAAATAGAAAAAAATCATACGTACGCTATTTAGAAGTTTTGCAAAATGTTCATTATATAGCTATTTACTATACATGTCGGTATCCGGCTCCGGACGAATATCTTATTTTACTATCCGGCCATATCCGGCTCCGGCCGAACATCAATAAATTATGTACGGTGCACCCCTAATATATATATATATATATATATATATATATATATATATATATATATATATATATATATATATATATATATATATATATATTGTTATAAACCTGGTGGTGGCACAGATGGGGGTAGTGGTGTGAGTGTAGTCAGCCGACGCAAATCGCCCCAGGCCAGCGCTAGACGAGCGGTCAACCGTGACGAGTTACGACGGTCAGCCGAGTCGAGTGTCAACTGGACGGTTCGGGAAGGATCGCCGTCGTGAACAGAGCTCAGGGGCGTCACGAGAATTGTAGTCATCTGACCACCTCGAAACGTCGAGCGGCGTTCTGTCCGGTTCGAGTAGGGACCCTATATAAGAGCGGAGGTGACGCAGTCAAGACGGTTCAGAGCCCGGTTCACTACAGTCCGGTCGACTACAGCACAGTTCAGCGGTGTGGTTCTGTACGGAGCATTACGACGGTTCAGTGCGGAGTACTTTCAAGTACAGTTGAGACGACTGGCGTCTTGATCTTGATCTGTGATCGAGTCCGACACAACGAGCCTAGTGTGTGAAGTCAGTCCTGAACTGTTGAACCCAGTGCAAGCCCGGAACGAGACGGAGAGGCCAGTGCAAGAGTTGATACGGCGGTACGGCTATTAACAGGAGAGATATTTGTACAGTGTACGTGTTGCCAATTGTACAGTATTGGCTGTTATTTATTCAACTATTAAAGCGTTACGTTACTTTGGAGCCCTGAGTTGTCAGGTTCTTTAAGTTGGTGGTGTATGGTGCAGTTTGCAGAGAGCTTGGATAGCGAGATTCGTAACAATATATATATATATATATATATATATATATATATGTCATGGGCGTAGCCATAATTTTTTTTCGGGGGGGGGGTTTGGGCGAAAAAAAATGCACAATTTCTGATATTGAAAGAAAACAAAATGCATATTCTGAGGTATCTACAGTGCATATTCCTGCTATTAAAAAGTTTTATTTTCAAAAACCTAAAGTGCTATTCTTACTTAGACCCCCCCCCCCCCGCGCCGTTCGGCGCATTTGGCGTCAAGCTGTTTCCACAAAATCTATTACTGGTAATGTCTGAAGCCTCTTCCCACCTGCTCTGAGGACCTCCATGAATGTGTGGCGCCGAGTTGTACTAGGATGTCATCGCAACTCTTCTTATGCGTAATTCATTTTGTCGGAGAACATGTCCCGCAAACCTCATGCGACGCTCTGTCACAATCTTACTACGGTGTCGACTCCCAGTTCGGCCTAGGATTTCCTTGATTTACACCTGATCTCTATAACTGACTCCTAAAATCTATCTTAGCCATCTTTGTTGAGCCACATTTAGTGTTTTTCAATTTCGGCACTTTATTAATTGAGCCCCGCCACTGGTAGAAATGTGTAACCTCTCTTGCATGCGCTCTTGGAATTAAGGAAGTTTTATCTTCAAAATCATCTGTTGGGGGTTTTAAACTAAAAAATTTCTGGAGTTATGGTTTTTTTTTTAAATTCAAAACTCCATTTAGCTACGGTCATAGAATTTAGTAACTGTAGTTTGCTTTAGAATAATATTGAAGATAGATGTTTTCCACCTCAAAACGCTCTGTAGGGGGATTTTAAAACTCAAAACCATCTGGAGGGGTTTTAAACTTTAAAAAAAGCCATCTGTAGGAGAGGGATTTAAACTCAAAACCCCCAATTGTCTTGGCTACGCTCAAATAATTTTAGTGTGTAATTTGCTTTTTTTATATTGAAGAGGTATTTTTTAGCATCAAACCACTCTGAAAAGGGGTTTAAACTCAAACTCCTTTTGGCAACGCTCATATCATTTTTAGTGCGTAATTTGCTTTTTTCTTACATTGAAGATGTAATTTTTAGCTTCAAACCCCGCTTGCTGGGGGTTTTAACTCAAAACCCATTTGGCTACGTTCATAGATTTCTGAGTGTGTAATTTTTTTTTTATATTGAAGATGTATTTTTTAGCTTCAAACTCCACTGGAGGGGAGTTTAAACTCAAAACTCCTTTGAGTACACTCATAACATGAGTGTATAAATTGCTTTGTTTTTAATATTAAAGAGGTATTTTTTACCTTGAAATCCCGCTGAAAGGGGGTTTTAACTCAAAACTGAGTCAAAACCCATTTAGCTACGCTCATATCATTATGCGTAATTAGCATTTTTTTAATACCGGGTATGCTCATAGAATTTTAAGTGAGTACTTTTTTTTTCATATTGAGAGGGGGTTTATTGTAAATTTTGGAGTGGGTTTTAAAGTCAAAATCTTCCTTAACTGTGCTCGTGAAATTTGGGGGATTGTCGTTTGCATTTTTTTTTTGTTTTGTTTTATAGAAGAAGGAAATTTAACTGCGAAAACCCCTGGTAGGGGGTTTTAAACTCAAACCCCCTGGTAGGGGGTTTTAAACTCGAACTCCCCTGGTAAGGTGTTTTAAACTCAAAACCCCCCCCCTGGTAGGGTTTTAAACTCAAAACCCCCCTGGTAGGGGGTTTTATAACTCAAAACCTCCTTTGCTGTGCTGGGGCAAGTGATAGTTTAGTATTAAAATCTCACCTAAAATAAACAAAATCAAAGTAAAAAATCAGTCACTAAATTCCGTTTCCCCCATTTCGGGGGGGGGGAGTGTTGAGCCTCAACCCCCTGGCTATATATATATATACTAGACATATGTTACCCGCGACCCGCGGGTCTTTATTTGCGCATTACTTTCGATATAGTCACTGAGAGTGTTTTGTAAACAAACGAAATAATAATGTAATAAGTAAAGCGAATGTGTCAATGTAAAAATAGCTAATAGGCTTAAATCCATTTTTTTAAAAATTAAAACATTTGCTTTTGAATAATCTAGTGGATTGGATTTAGATGTATATTAAACGTAGCTAATGATCTTTTCACGTTATTTCTCTTTCGCTACGAAAATAAAATTAGTTTTGCGAAAATGGTTTACCCGAAGTCGATACATTCTTATCTATTAAAAACGAAAAGAGCGATAGCTTTGTTAAATAAATGGGATTATAAAGTGAACAATTAAACGAAATAATTTTTAGTACGCGATTCATGAATGAATATAGATCTAGGCCTATCTCAACTCGGCTTCGCAGCTTTCGTAAACGAGTGTAGCCTTAGAAAACCAAATTTGAATGTTTATTTGATCAAAATATGAAATGAATGGACTTTAATTAATATATTTATGTGTTAAAGTATAAAACTATCTGTGCGAAGAGAAGTTTTATCATCTTAGAGTTGGATTAGAGTTTTAGATCTAGGGATGGGATTATAAAGTAAACAATTAAACGAAATAATTTTTAGTACGCGATTCATGAATGAATATAGATCTAGGCCTATCTCAACTCGGCTTCGCAGCTTTCGTAAACGAATGTAGGCCTAGCTTTAGAAAACCAAATTTGAATGTTTATTTGATCAAAATATGAAATGAATGGACTTTAATTAATATATTTATGTGTTTAAGTATAAAACTATCTGTGCGAAGAGAAGTTTTATCATCTTAGAGTTGAATTAGAGTTTTAGATCTAGGGATGGGATTATAAAGTAAACAATTAAACGAATTAATATTTAGTACGCGATTCATTACTGAATTGTCTAATGAAAGAATGTTCGTCAGGAAATCTGTAGTCACAGATATCAGGAACTAATTAATGTAAAAAATGCTTTTGAAACACAAAATTGAAGGTTAATTTTATTATATAATGAAATCAATGGATCTTCTTTTGTCTTTTCATGTGTCAAAGTAAAAAACTATCTGCGCAAAGTGTATTTCTTAAAATTAGATCTAGGTCTAAATCCTTTCTATCTTTTCTCATGTCAACATTGTAGACATGGCCTAGATCCATAAAATACTATAGCTGTAATAGAGTCGGACAACTTTATTTTTTTTGAGGGTCTTACATTTGTTTTAGGGCTACAATACATTCACTAAGGTCTAAGTTGGTACCCAAGGAACATTCCTGCCTAGTTTTATCAAGATTGGTCAAGCGGTTTTGATGTCTATAAGTAACATACATACATACATACATACATACATACATACATACATACATACATACCCCTCACATTCTACTTTATAATATAGATATATATATATATATATGTATGTAGTATGATATAGAATAACTGAATAATAGAAAAAAAGTAAGTATAATTATTTCTAAAGTGCATATAAAAACATGTTAGGAATAGGAAGAAGGCAGAAAGCCTAAAATAGTTAAATAGACGTGCACTCATTATTATTGTTTCCTGCACTCTAGGATTGTCTCCTAAGATGTAAACTAGCACTTAAATTCCCCAAAAGAATGCTCCACAATAGAACGTAACATGTGTCTCTGTTGTTCTAATTAATTAATTACAGTTTTACTAAACGTTTACTCGGTCGAAATGCTATATGTTGTATAAAATAATGTCTTTCTATTTATTTAATATTGCATGGTATTCAATGATAATTTTTAATTTTAAATAACTAGTCCATAAAGAAATAATGAACGTGCTTTAAAAATGTAATGATTTCCTTTACATTTGAGACAAAACAATTTTATTTTCCACAGATTTGGCTTGTTTGGAAATAGTTGGAGCATACACGGTGTCATAAATGGAGCTTTTGTTTCTATGGTATTTTTATTTCAATTCATCAATTCAATTTATTTTAAATTATTGCAATAACTATTCTTTTTTCTTCTTTGTTCTCATTTTACATGGCGAAGGTTTCAGATCAGTAATCCTATATCTGAAATGAACCGTGCAGTGGTTTCCAGATCAGGCAGTTCTCCGTATAGTTTTTGTTGTATAGGAGGGTTTTGTGGCCAAAGTCTTATTCGGGCCTCTTGATATAGTATAAAAAATCAAACAAAGCATTAGGGTTTATTAAAAGAAATTTCTATAAATCAAATAAGAACATAAAACTAAAATGTTATTTAACCTTGTTTAGGACAATAATAGAATTTTCATCCTCTGTTTTTGGACCCCTAAACTCAAGAAAACATTAAGAAACTGGAACAGACACAAAATAGAGCAGTGAGATTCTTAACAAAAAGAATATTCACTTTTGACTAGAGTAACACCTTTAGCAATATCACTAAATTTAGAAAGCCTTCAGGATAGAAGACTCAAAAGTAAAGTAGCAATTATACATAAAACACTGAACCTTAACCTTCAAATACAAAAACAAAATTTAATAAAATACTCAGAAAGACGCAAAGATAAAGGCATTTTCATCATTCCATATGCTAGGACAAATTTGTACAAATGCTCCTTCTTCCCTAGCGCTATTAGACCATGGAATGACCGAATGGGTTGCCTGAGCTAGCCAGGAAAACCAGTGATTTGGCAGAATTTAGGTTAATATGCATGACTAAATGCATGACGCGTAGGACGTTATCATCTTTTTTGAAGTAACGTCTGTATTTTATAGGATAAAGATAAGATAACAATGCCTCAATTCAAGTCAGAACTTCATGGAACCTTCAGGAACCTGGAACCTTCCTGGACGTTGATCTCAAAAACGGCTAGATTTTCTTAGAAATTTAACAGTTGGTGTATATCTCTGAGAAAAGCATTACTACTCTATTGACCTCTTGGGGGAAAGTCTAGTTTGACTGTTATATTTCTTTAAAATAAAAAAATAAATAAATATAAATTTGGCTTGAGTACTAACTAGACTTAGATTTAGAGCAGGGGTGGGCAAATTACGACCCGCGGGCCACATCCGGCCCGTCGAAGCGTTTTATGCGCCCGCGGAACCTATTGAAATTAGGTGTGCCCACATATTATACATATAAGAAATGCATATATAATTTTAAAAATGTCTATATAATTTATTAAAACTTGCAATTCTTATGATGAAGAGGCTAAAGAAACACTGTCTACACGTCATTCTAAAAAATTAGAATAAACAAAGATTATTCTAATTGGCAATATGTCGAAACATTCATTCAATGCTATGAAGAACTATGTTGAAACTCTTGATTTGGCATAAAACAAGATGGCGAGTTTAACAACTGATGGAGCCCGTGCATTGACTGAGAAAAACTTAAGTTTGTTAATAAAATTAAAGAACAATATCCCATTCCCAATCATAAACTCTTTACACTGGAATGTCTGCGCAAAATTGCATTGAAAATCAAACATATTATTGATCCAATTATCTCATTGATCAAACTTATCCTAGCTTAGGGTCTTAAAAACAGGCAGTTCCGAGATGTACTTCAAGATTTGGAAACAAAACTTTCTAATGTTTGGTACTATACCACAGTAGCTTAACATGTGCAAGGTATTGAGAAGAATATGGGATCTCAGGGAAAAATTGTTATGACTGTGGCCTTTAAAAAAATAAATATTTCTAGTGAAGAGTGAAAGACAGACATCATGTTTTTCATCGGAAGTTTTGCAATGGGTTGTTGGCACATGAAATGTATGTGCATGTTAAATCTTTCCAACAAAGCTTTCTCGTTTCTCCAGCAAGTGAAAACAGGTTTTGTCATTTTTTTCCTTTGCTGAAATGTAAAACTTTTTCTATTGAAATGGTGGAAAAGAACTTATTTGGATTCTTTGTGGAATTTTAAAGCGAATTTTAAAACGTCAAGAATGTGGAACTAATTTTCAATACATTCAGCTCACCATTTAGTGCAGAAGCTGAGAGAACGTACTTTCAAGCAAATTATAAATCTGTGAGCAAGAACTTTTTTTGTTTGAAAATAACCACATTTAAAAAAAGGTCAATGCTGACTGTAATTTGAAAGAAGTCACCATGATAACATGTGCCGGTAGTAAGCTGTTTCCACAGTTCTACAACACGAGTGTAAACATTTAAATACTTCACATTAGGTAGAACTATCCATTTATGGTGAAATGTTATGATGTAACTCTTGTAGTTTCTCAATTGGTAGTGTAAAACAATGGACCTCATTCACCAATCGTAAATAAACACATTAATTAAGCCACGTTATAATATTGATAAAACAATGAAAAATACGTATCATTATGGATGGCATAATTTGTATAGAACAAGGGTCTCAAACTCATTTCAGCATATGGGCCACAGACGGCCACAGTGGAAAGTAACAACTATTCAGCGGGCCACACTACAAAAAGAGAATGTTTTTTCATTAAATTTTACGAACACTACTGTCACTGCAGTTAAATGCTAAAATAAAGTTTTTATAATTATTAATTACATTTAGTGTAGTTTATTACATGCACAGGCAGTTTAGTTTACTAAAATAAGTTGACGTTGTCTCTGTCACTAATTAAAAAGCAGAAACTGTAGTCCCCCCCCCCCCAAAAAAAAAAATAATTTCTAGGCCTACTGCAGATGGCTCGTCACTCATGTTTCTGTCCACTGAGAGCATTTGGCAGAGACCAGACCATCGACCCTGAAGTCGCGTGTAGTAGCAAGCCGCAAGGTTGCTCTCAGATGCTTATCAGTCAGTCTTGATCGTAATGCTGTTTTGTTAATCTTCATTCTGGAAAAAACTGTTCGCAAACGTACGTCCTCCCAAACATCGCTAGAATTCTAGCAGCTGCGCAGAATAAGTTTGGAAACTTCTCTCTGGGAAGAAACTGGTAGAAATCTGGAACACCAACATCAGCGTATTTTTGCTTTAGAACAGTGTCACACTGCAGGTTCGGTAGTTCCATCTGGACTTCCTCTGGAACGTTTTTCATTTTAACTGCGAACGGAGTGGCAACAAGGAAACACTGTAGTTCGAGAGCAGTGAATTGATGAAAGCGGTGTTCAAAATCTTCCAGTAGTCTGGAGAGGATGTCTACATAGTATTTCAGGCAATGTGGTTCAACCGTAATGCTCTGTAGAAAAGACAAATGAGTCAGGTTTCCATCTGCCAGCTGAGTGGCCCACAAAGTCAGCTTGTATCTGAATGATTTGATGTGGTCAAACATCACGGTAATCAGCTGCTTTGTGCCCTGTAGTTGTGAATTGAGTGCATTGAGATGTGCGTGATGTCAGTAAGAAAAGCAAGATCCGACAAAATATTGGGTCACTGAGCTGAGGTATGTTTCCGTCTTTCATTGCCATGAACAATGCTATTTCCCGTCTCAGTTCAAAAAATCTCTGCAGCACTTTTCCAGGACTCAACCATCTGACTTCCGTATGATAAAGCAACTCTCCGTATTCCGTTTCTAAATCAGCTAGAAATGACACAAATTGTCTGTGGTTGAGACTCCGTGCACGTATGAAGTTCACCGTCTTCTCGACAACATCCATCACGTTCTTTATTTGTAGACTTTTGCCACAGAGTGCTTCTTGGTGCAGAATGCAGTGTGTGGCTGCTAAAGGTCCCGCCAAGCTGAGCTGATACCGTTTCTCTACCATTAATCCAACAACAATAACCTTCTCTGAACACATTGCTGGTGCACCTTCCGTAGCCACTGAAACAAGTTTTTTCCCACGGTAGCCCACTCCTGTCAATACAAGCTTCCAGTTCTTGAAACACGTCGCGTTCATTCGTCGTTCCCTTCATGGGAATAGCTCTTCAACAATGTTCAAGTTTTCGTCGACCCCACGAATGAATACGACACAGTATGCAGTGTCTGTTACACCAGTAGATTCGTCCAGTGCAATGGAATATGCTACAAAGTCTTTTGCAGCGGCAATCAGTTGCTGTTGAACATTTGTCGATGACTCGGTGATCCTGCTTGCAACTGTGTTCGCAGACAAACTTAAGCCTTCGAAGTTTCTTTTTCTCGGGGATAATTTCACTCGCCTGTAGCATACACTCTTTTACAAATTGGCCTTCAGTGAATGGTCGTGATGCCATCTCGCTAACAACAAAGCTTGTCTTCACAGAATCTTCACTTGCAGTGGGCGGACACCTCATTTACTGATTTGTGCAGTTGTAAATTATTTCCCGGCTTATATGTGGTCATTGTAAATATTATCTAATTTTTTTTTAATTCGCGGACGTGGCCGCGGGCCACACAAAATTGTTTCGCGGGCAACATGTGGCCCGCGGGCCACCTGTTTGAGACCCCTGGTATAGAAGATATATAGAATCACGTGGCTAAATGTTGTTTGTTTACGATTGGTGAATGAGGTCCATTAGATCTATATGTAGATTTAGAATTAAGTACAATTGTGAAATAGCTAGCTTCTGTATTTTTCTCAGTTTAAGTACATATTAAATATATATATATGCAGCCCTCCATTCCTAAAAAAAAATTTAATGCGGCCTTCGATAGAAAAAGGTTGCCCACCCCTGATTTAGAGCAAATATCGATTTTGAAAGGGCTATCCCATTCTTGAAAATATTATCGCGTTAGGGAATTTCCAATTAAAACGCATTATTAAGTCAAGTGTAAATTAATGTTCAGGAAAATTTTGCGCATCTTCTTCTAAGTCTAGATTTAAAGGCCTATCATTGGAATTCGTCAATAATTATTAAAAAAAAAAAAAAAAAACATGGCATAGTCAGCCGTGTGTACTGATATCACTGGCGGATCCGGAAGGGGGGGGGGCGGACGAATTGTAGTATAGAATTCACACAATTTCTATACAAATTTTTTACTAATATATACTAGTTATTTATATTTCAACCTATTTTTATTATTTCGCCCCCCCCCCTCTAGTATGTTGGACGATTTGGTGGGGTCGGGAGGGGGCGATTGCTTCAATCTAAACTTTTGAGTGGGGGGCGGTCCAATTTATTTGTATAAATCACAGCTTGCTAACAGAATCAATTAAATATCTATATGATTAAAACTTGTCATTGATATTTTAACCGATCTTTATATTATGTCGTTCCCCTGTTGGCCGATTGGGGGGGGGGGGGCGAATATCTCTACTACCGTTCCCACCTAAACACTTTGAGTGGGAGGGGGCGGTCCTACTTTTATGGAGAAGTCATAGTTTGTGAACAAAATAAATGAATTAATATATACATTTTATATTATGTCGCTCTCCTTCTGATATCTTGGCCGATTCGGTGAGGTGGGGGGCGATTGCATGTACTGCACTCCCAATCTAGCCCTCTGAGTGGGGGGGGGGCGGTCCTATTTTTATGGAGAAATCATATTTTGTGAACAAAATTAGTTGAATATCTATATAATATAAGCTATGTATTGATATGTGAATCCATTTGTATATTATATCGTACCTAAATTTTTATCAAATTTTATGATTAGTAAATATGAAATGAAAAAGGGTTGTATCAGGTGGGAGGGGCGATACATGCCCATTGGACTAACCAATACTTTTTCTTTTTGTATTATAGTGAATCTGTCACTCATTATATATGCTATAAATTAAATTCTTATATTCTTTAATGCCAAATGCAATCGAGGATTGCGAGCGAGGATTAATCGTTTTCACTTTACCGCCCCTCCCCTTTCCTGGCGAAAACATGACGTTTTAAAACAGAATAGTCAAATATGGCGACAGAGTTTATGTAATTTTATATGAATTTATCATAATTACTTTAAGAAAGACTTTGATTAGGAAAGGTTAGAATTCATACGAAATTTTTCAGTATAAGAGTCACGATTGAGATGAGTTCTGAACCAGAATAAATTTTAAATAGTCACCTTTTTCCAACCTTTACCCATTACTGATTTGTTCTAGTTAAATAAATTTGGGACTATAACTCATAATTTATGCTTGAATCCTGAAAATGAAAACAAAAATTAGAGTAGAATCTAATTGGTCCACTTAATTTCTCCTCCCATTTCCGAAATTTTTTGTTTAGAGCTTTGAACTATAGTTCTGTAACAAAACAAAGTTACAAACATGCCTTTTGAACAAATGTATCACTTACAAATGAGCATTTTTTTTTTAAATATTATTTATCGATTTTTTTTTCGGCGGCGATCCTCAAAGCCTTAATCTAAATATGTGTGGTATCTTATCTTTTCAAGGAACAAATCGGTTTTATTTGCAATGTATTAAGGGCCTATAAATTCATATTAGAATATTTTCAATTAAACATTATTCAAAAGGTCCTTTTTTAATAGGATGAATAATGAGCTTTAAGTAAGGAGAATGCGTTTCTTCAGTGAAGAATGCAAGAAAACGCTTTTGTACGCTGTACGCACGTTTATGCATAGGGTTAGGGTTTACTGGGCGTTTGGGTTTAGGATTTGGAAAAAATCGCCCCCCCCCCACTCCAAAGTTTTGGATCCGCTAGTGACTGATATTATACGTTAACTAGGCAAATTTAAAGTTGCTTCATTTTTACGTAAATCAAATACAGATTACATCTAGATTCTAGATATAAAAGTATATCTAGATTTAAGATCTAGACTAGATCTTTGGAGTTCTGAATCAGAAGTCTATGTCTATTGCTAGATGTAGATGTCTGTGACAGGTTAGCGAAAGTGACGTGTGTTTGGCTGGTTTAATGTCTAGGGGATGATTATTTTTGAAATTATCACACACCAACCTATCAGAATATAAATCGGGAGCAGGCACGCAACGAGACAAGCAATGAAGAATATTTATTTACATAAATATTTACATAGAAGAATAAAAAGGGGGAGGGTTTGCATCTATCTCTAATCAATACTATATTTAATCATCACTCTTGCACTTAATAAGAGAGTATGTCACTTTGTCTTCTGAACTTAGCTGGTTGTCCTGTTGATGTCGCAGCTGGCTGTGATCCTGGCTTGAGGTTCTGCAGCTGGAGTTGGCGCTCTAGCGGGTAGAGGGACGCCGGTGATACAGTTCTTGTGGAGTCTCAATCCAAAGTTCTGATATCCGTAGTGGGCACAGTAGGGCGGGTGGCCGGCTACCGTGGGCACAAGTGTACTGCGGGCAGAGCTGATCTGCCGTGGGCAGCATCGTTTACAGGATAAGTCCAGTGAGTTGCAGAGGGTTTGGCGTAGCTATGACGTCTCGCACAGACTCTGGGTCTATAGGGATGTCGTACCTAATAAGTTGACAGGTGGGCTGTCGAATAGGCAGGCAAGAAGAGCCGATAGCGACAATTAGTAGAGCTGAGTAGATCCACGTAGGCAGTAGATGATACTCAATAGCAAGTAGGCCAGTGTGCAGTGCTGAATAGCACTAAGTACGAGGGCAATAAGCAATTGATTCGATAAATAGGCAAGTTCAGTGCTGAATAGCACTAAGCACATAGGCAGATACCTGAGGGAGGCTGGGGATAAATAAAGACAAGTTAGGACATGTCTCTCATACATCTTATTGATGCCCTCGACTGAGGTGCATTCGTCAGATTGGTAAAATTGCTTTTGAGCACAATGGGGAGATGATGACAAATGGGATTTGGAAAATAGATGGCTGATAGTGGCAATATAAAAATGTACATAAAAGGGGAAATAATAATCTCAAATAAACAACATAAGTGGAAAGAGAAAAAGGGGGGGGGGAGGCGGACGCTGGTCAGCAACCATGACGGTTTGTTTACATACGACCGTCGGCCGAGAACAATGGAGAGCGCTTGAAGGGAGAGTGTCCGTTCAAGGGGCGCAACTCTCGTCAAAGTAGAATGACTAAAGGGGAGATAATTCATATATCTTTTCTAAACGCAGTATTAGTGTGCTAGTAAATTATCAAGGGGGTCAGCCGAGATAAAGGAAATAAAATAAGAAGTACAAATATATACATGGTTGCATCAACGATCAATTGAGCAACGTAGCATTAATAGATTAACGCAATACATAAATATACATTTGCCATGTTTATGTTTTCTACTTACGACAGTGAGAAATACACAATGCACTAATTAAATATAAATGAAATAATAAAATACACATGATAGTATCCAGTGGGAAATATACACAAAGTAATTAAGTTGGAACTTGTGATTAAGTTCGGCTTACCACCAGGTATTCCTCTAAGAGTAAAAATAAATGAAATAGTCCAAACTCGACTGTTCAGCTAGGATGAGAGGGTCTAGCTTGATTTAATCTACCTTATAAAGGCCTGGGAGAGACGGGCGGAAACAGGATATGTCCTAGGCTAAGAATTATCTTACACGTGGGTGAATCCGACAAGAGTCGCACCTTGGAGTGTCACGAGGCGTATTGACCCGAGTAATCTCTTTGATTAAAGAGAGACGTGGGAGAGGGGGGGGGGAGAAAGATTGACTTGCATTCCACCCAAGGTTTTGTCGGCCGTCGGACATCCAGCGGGTAAGATCAAAGAGACTGTGTGTTTATCTTTACTCCGGTCAAGGGGAGATAAGTGGAAAAGCCGCCAAGGTGGTGGACTCAGTCTAGCCTGGAGAGAAACGGTGGGGCGGGTGAAGAAATTGGGGATAGGACGGGGAAAAAATTAAAATAAAATGAATAAATAATACATAATAATAATTAATGCTGTGATAAGTTTGAGTGACTCTGACGGCAAGCTTTTGACTTGTCACAATGTCCATATAATGAAAATACCAATAAATAAAAGCACAAGTATGCATTGCTCGCTATCCGAATCAGTAACATCATTCGTTCAAAAAGCTGACCGTGTCAAAATTACGAGTTCGATACCTAATGTTTTTTTTTATTATTATTTCATTTTATATTAAGTTTTATAATGTTGGTGTTGTCATTTTTCATTGTATTTTTTTTTTAATTTTTTACTTGTTTTATATCTTAAGCAAAAAAAAAATATAGAGCTCTTTCAGTTCTCTAACACTAATTTAACAAAGAATAAAAAATAATGATTCGGTCCATAGCATAACTTTGTCATTAAATAATAAGGCAATACACGAATACATTTTCTCCAATACACCGTGTCATATATCAATATATTAACAGCAATTAAATATAAACTGAAAAGCTAGTGCATTCCTTTAAATTTTTGAAATAAAATAGTTACTAGAATACCCATGGGCGTGGCCAAGGATTGGTTGCGGGGTGGGCTTTAAAGAAATCCCCCCCCCTTTTTCGTCATTTGTGTGTGTGTGTGTGTTTAATTAATCTTTATTACATTCCAGCCCTTTGTTCTTCTGGAAGACACCTAGCACTAGTAATTTAGACATATTCATATTCATATTCTGAGGCAGTGCTTTTTTTGTAAAAAAAAAAATAGGTGCAGGTACTCAGTGATTAGGTTGCCGGTACTCATTGATTTTGGATTGCCTAACTTTTAACTACTAATAAATTAATAATAAACGTTAAAATACAATAAAAGTAATATTATTCCCCACATTAAGAAAGGTGCCGGTACGGTTTACCGGTGGGCACCGTCACAAAAGAAAAACACTGCTCTGAGGTATCTAGATTATATTATCCTGCTATTAAAAATTTAATTCAAAAACCAATTCCACTATTTACTGCACCTTAGTAATGAAGCTCAGCGACTGGTAGAAATGTGTAACTTCTCTTGGCTAAGCTCATTGAGTTTGATGACTGTAGTTTGCGGACTCGAAGACAAGCCTTATTATTAATTTGCTTTAGATTTTATATCCAAAAGGAAAGTTTTATCGTTAAAACCATCTGCTGGGGTGTTTTAAACTAAAAAATCTTTGTTTAAACAAACTCAGAACCCCTTCAGCTACGCTCATAGAATTTAGTGACTTTAGTTTGCTTCAGAATAATATTGAAGATAGATGTTTTCCACCTCAAAACGTTTAGACAGCCTTCAGGACAGAAGACTCAAAAGTAAAGTACATGTTTTATACATAAAACACTGAACCATAATCTTCAAATACAAAAACAAAATTTAATAAAATACTCTGAAAGACACAAAGATAAAGACACATTTCTCGTCCCATATGCTAGGACAAATTTGTACAAATTCTTCCCTAGTGCTATTAGAGCATGGAATGGGTTGCCTGAGCTAGCCAGGAAAACCAGTGACTTGGCAGAATTTAAGTCATTGGTTAATATGCATGACTAAATGCATGACGCGTAGGACGTAATCATCTTCTTTTTTGAAGTAACGTCTGTATTATATAAGATAATATAAGATAAGACAGTCACACAATGTACTCAAGGAGAAGTCTAAAGGCAACTCAGATAAATTATGTAGTAAATGCGGCAAGAATTATTTTATCAGATAACGCTACTCTACTTATTCCAGAAGACTTAGAATAGTTTTATCAAACACGACGTGTTGTCCTGTTTGCTTTCATGTGAAAAATATGCCAAATAATTTTTAAAATTGTATTTCTAAACAATCAAAAGAAGACTATGGCTTGAATTTTACTGGTTCATTGGCGAATTCGAACGGGGCCGCCTCTGAGTTTGTGTTATAGTTTGTGTTATAACACAAACTCTTCTTGTAATCTTTTTATTCTTTGTTTTTGTAGGTAGTTAAATATTAGTCATGACCAATAGTCATTATTTAATAGGAAATTCATATGTGCTGTTGGTAACTTATTTAGTAGTAAATTCATATATACTGATGATGACTATCATAAAGTGAGGAATAATATTTGTATTCACATTTTGTTTCTTGTAGGTAGCTATTTGTGGTGGGTGTAACTCTATGCGACCCTGGAGTGCTGCTGTTGTTGGTTTTGTTGCTAGTTTTTTAATGAAAGCTTTTGAATATTTGTTATTGAAACTAAGGATTGATGATCCCGTGAATGCTGTAGGAAGTAAGTAATTACATATTGCTAATGCATTTTCATTTAATCAAGTATTCACAAGTCACTTTGTATAGCATTAAGGAATTAAACTGAAAGATAATTTTACATCTATTGTAAACAACATGTTATACAAATACACATGTGTTGTATGGCCAATACAACAGTGAACCTATGTTACCTAATTCATGAAGTAACAGGTAGCCCAATAAGGATGTAGTAAAATCTCAAGAAATTCAACCGTCTACTAATATTTGAATGTTAAACTCTTCATTAGCAACAGTTCATTTTTTTTTATCTGATTATCACCTTGCTATCTTTATTTGCTCAACAAAAGTAGTTCTAATCTCTTTATCTTCACGATATGTAATGCCATTGGCAATGTTGAGATTATTGGTTTGGTTTACAATAGAACCTTATTAGCAAGAGCTTATTACAATAAAAACATTGAAATAGCAGCTTCTTTTCAGACCATGCGGGCTATAGGGCAGATGATGTAAAGATCATAAATCTTATGTGGCCAATGGTTATCGAGAGTGTCATGTGGCCAGCACAACGACCAACAGCCTTTACTTTTCTCAAATAAATGTCAGGTACCGATTAGAATTGGGTGGGAAGCGTGATCGAGAGGCTAAGTGCGCTTGAACCTGACTTGGCTTAGCTACCTATGAAGGGGGCTCGAGGTTCGACACCCGACTCGGGCAGATTGCCTAAAGGCAGCATGGTAAAACGTTCTCCTAGATACCCCCTCCCTCCCACTGGTACACAAATGAGATTGGACCAAAGCGGTCTGAGCATGCTATAAGCATGAAAGTAGCGCTATATAAGAAGCCATAATTTAATTCACTCATAGGCGCTTCCAACTTCTAACTGTACTTCATATTCCCACAATGCAATGCAACAAAATCTTAACAGCGAACGACGCATGCAAGTAACGGCGTGGCAGATTGGACAAGGATTAGCAAACTTAGCTTTACTACATGCCATGTACTCAGTACTTTGGAAACTCACTGGAGTTTATGGTTCATTTTCTTTGTTCGTTCTTTCATTTTTAGCGGCCCCGGAAAGGGGAAAAAGACTTTGACTTTGTGTGGTTTGTCTGTTCGTCCGTACGTCCGCCCGTCCCTTTTAGATCTCGAAAACTAGAAAAGATAGTGAAAATTCGACATCATAGCATTTTAGACCTTTCTGATGCAACGGTTACTTTTGTATTTTCTGAAAGCGAAAAATATCCTTTTTAAGTCAATTATGCGAGCAGTTTTTATTTTCATAAAATTCACCATTTTTTAAAACTTTTCACTGTTATTAGTAACAAAAACTGGAGGCTATTTCGTAAGGTGACCATTTACCATATTTTTAACACAATTATGCAAACGGTTTTAGATTTTTTTGTCAAAAAAAATATTTTTTTTTACAATTGTATTGCTTAGTTAAGTAAGTTCTGTCATATTAACTACATTTACAGACAAAAGAAAAAAATCTATTTAGTATACATAGCTATAAGTGGAACATAATTTAAAACAACAATTAATAAGTACCACATCGTAATCCCATAAGTCTTAAGTAAAAGAATATATCATTATATGTAATTATGGCCATATGGGAGCAAACATTCACTCTCACCTATCTCTTGGACTGCTGAGCCTTTGGGGCACCACACAAGATCTGTCAACCTCTTTTCTCCATTCTTCTCTGTCATTTGCCTTTGATAGAATTTCATTCTGATATTCTTTCTGAAATTTTTGAAACCTGCCTTTTTACCTGCCTAGGTGGGTAACTCCGGGGGCCGATTTTGAGTTTGTGTTTTCTTATTATGAATGTTTCCAATGGGTGCAACGGTGAGGGCCCGAAAATGTTACATACAACAAAAATGTTGCCAGCTCTTTTTCTTAAACCGAGAATCATAAAGAGGTGGATTGACCCATAGGGTTCCTTTTCTATGTTTGTATCAAAACACAAGCTCTTTTATAGTTTTGTGAGTTCGACTTCCAAACAGGCAATGTTTTTCCTGTATAATTCTATGCTATTATTTTCTATAATAATGGTAGGTCTACAAGGAAAGAAAGAGTTAAACATATGACTTTCTCTTACAGAAATTTATGTGTGTTTCTTCATTTAGTTTTTTGTTTAGTAAAATAAAATACAGCTTTAACTAACACGTCAATCATAACTAAGCTATGCCATTTTTGTTTATTCATAAGCATATAAATGGTTAAAATAGTAAACACTTTTTTTTTCTGACAAAATATCAAAAAGGCAATTTGGAGAAATCAGGTATAAAATTATGGAAAAAAAAACATTTGGGAAGGGAAGAAATGTCAAAAGGAATTTGCCGGTGGGTCATAATAGATGCCAAAAGACTACTTCGTTGTTTGGGGTCTTTAGTTATATAGTTTAATTTTACGAATGATCCAGTTAAAGTTAAAATAATTTTAGCGGCCCCGAAAGGGGAAAAGACGCTATTAGTTTTGTGTGGAATGTCTGTCCGTCTGTCCGTCCGTCCCGTTTAGATCTCGTAAACTAGCAAAGATAGTGAAAATCTGACACCATAATATTTTAGACCATTCAAGGTTCTGATGCAACGGCTACTTTTTTCTTTACTGAAAGCGAAAAATCAAAAATTTTAAATCACTTATGCAAGCATTTTTTTTCCCATAAAAATAGACCACTTTTACAACTATTCACTATTAATAGTAACAAACACGGGAGGCTCTTTAGAAGGGGAGATAATAATTTACCATATTTTTAACATATTTATGCAAATGGTTTTAGATTTTTTGTCAAAATAAAGTTTTATTACATTTCTATTGCTAAGTTATGTAAGTTCTGTCATACTAACTAACATATATATATATATATATATATATATATATATATATATATATATATATATATATATATATATTGGCCTCCTTCAGTCGTAAAACGACTATAGTTCATCTCAGAGCATAAGTGAGATGAAAGCCTGGGCATTATGGTTGGAACGATATCACCCACACAGCAGTTCCACCTCTCTCCGCGCAGTTTGGGATCAGTAGCGCCGCAGGCTCGGCCAGGCTGTAGCACGGTGTTCCGCAAGGTTGTTAACGCCGGAAGTGATAATGATCTTAAGCCCATTATTAGAGATTTATAGTTTGGCGATACAAAAAATCTAAGAAAATGAAGTTTACAAGATTACTATTCGTTTTAATTTAGGTCTAACTTATAATGCATACTAATTAGCTTTTTCTCTTTAAAAAACTGCTTGCATAACTGATTTTAAAAATTAGATTTTTCGCTTTCAGAAAAAAAAAAGTAGCCGTTGCATCAGAACTTTGAATGGTCTAAAATATTGTGATGACGGATTTTCAATATCTTTTCTAGTTTACGAGATCTAAACGGGACGGACGGACAGACATTTCGCACAAAACTAATAGCGTCTTTTCCCCTTTCGGGGGCCGCTAAAAAAGGGCTTTTTATGCAGAGACTATTTTTACAGTAGCATTACGCCGCGGCATTGTATGGTGCTAAACTAATTCCTTAAAAAGTTCAAATAATCAGATTTTATTTATTTTTTATTTAGTGCCCCCATCTGGATAAAAGCCGCTTATTTTTGTGCGTTTTGTTTGTTGGTCACGTTGATATAGACAACAACAACAACACTAAACGCTATTGAAAATCTGATTTAAATCTTTAATGTTCCTTCCAAAACATTGCAATAGTTTTAAGTATCTATAATAGATTGTTGCATATGTTTTTGTGAAAAACAAATCAATGCCAACGAATGTTTGTTTTATCTTCTAACTTAGATTACACGTAATTTCCGTGCTATGAACTATGAAGAACTATGAAGTTGTTCCGGACATTGTTTTGTAAGAAAAAATATGTCAAACGATTATTTGAAATATCATTGACTTACATTACCCTTATATTCTTGGTCAATAAGTCACTATATTTTAATTATCGATATCCAATAGTTCCATATTTTCAATTTAAAACAAATTTATGTCAAATGACTTTTTTTTTCAAAAATATCGACAATATGTGGTTCAGGATTTTAAAATAAGAAAGTAATTTACTAGAAAAGATTATTGAAAAACACTTTGTAGACTTATTTTACATTGAATTTATTTTCTTGCTGAAACATAACACAAGTTTTTTTTTATTGTAAAGAATGTTCCGGATTTGGTTTTGAAAAAGAAATCAATCTACATTACTTAAATTTTCTTACAAATAGTCGCCAAAATTGTTCTAAATTTTATATTTATGTAAAATCGCACTTCTGTCGTACATTACATTTAATTTTCTAGCTAAACGTTTTAAAATCTGATTATCGTTAATATTATGTTTCGATTTTTAAGGAAAATAACTTCCTAATACCAGAATATGGTATAAAAATCTCTGCACAAGGCTATGTTACATTTAATTTTCATATGAGACCATTCCAAAAATTTAATTATCGGAATTAGATTTATCTAGAATTCTCTTTTTCTCTCAGTATATATAGTGTATGTATTGTAGCCCAAACTTAAGACCCTCAAAAAAAAAGTTGACCATCTCTATGAAAGCATTATAACTTCATCAATCTAGGCCATATTTACATGAGAAAAGATAAAAAGGATCTAGATCTAGATCTAATTTTAAGAACTACACTTTGTGAAGATAATTTTTTACTTTGACACATGAAAATACAAAATATAGTCTATTGATTTCATTACGTAATAAAATTAACCTTCAATTTTGTGTTTCAAAAGCATTTTTACATAAATTCATTCCATATATCTGCGATTACAGACGTCCTGACTTACTTTATAATCCATTTCATTTAACAAATCGGGTAAACCTGTTTTAATTGTACTTTATATCCTATTCATCTATCGCTCATTTCGTTTTTAATAGATATGAATGTAACGGCTTCGGGTAAACCAATTTTCGCAAAACTACTTTTATTTCGTAGCGAAAGAGAAAAACTTGAAAGGATCATTAGCAAAGTTTAAGATACATCTAAATCCAATCCACTAGATTAGTAAACACAAACTAAGGCCCGCAGGCCGCGGGTAATGTCAGGCTAGTCTACTTTATAAAGTAGAATGTGAGGCGTATGTATGTATGTATGTATGTATGTATGTATGTATGTATTAGGGGTGCACCGGATAGTCTCTCCGGCTCCGGCTTCTGCCGAATATCCTGCATTTTTTACTATCCGGTGCTATTCGGCTCCGGTTGGATATCACTACCGGATAGTAAACCGGATAGTAAAAAGTACATAATTTAATATGCATAAAGTGGACCTCGTTCCATTTCTGTCTGTTATAGAATGTATTAATGTTTATATGAAAACAAAATAATATGCTTAAAAATAGAGCCATTATGAATATGCACCAAACATCGTTTATTATAAAGACAAGGCATGTTAATAACTTAATATAAATAGAGATGAAACTTTACATCATAAATGCGCTTTACATACAGAGCAACAATGGCTGGCACTTTTTTCAATTTGTCTTGACCTTTGAGTAAGTTAGTTAACATGTTAAAATGCTACATTCCTTGACTACGTCATGCTGACCAGACGTCTGTCTAGCTGTGCGGGTATATCTCCAGAGGTAGAGATGAACAACTCCCACCCCCTTTTATTTGTTTAGTCCATCACATTGAGTTTTTTATGGGCGGGTAACCACAAGTTAAATACGATGGACGTAGGTTTAATGTCAGCGTATTGACACTCTAGTGGCCACACCTTTCGAGGGAACTGAGTTTGTTTACTTAGTAGTTAATCTTTATTGGGGGTGGGGGGGCTGGACTACAAGAGCCACACCTCTAAGGTAACCAGGTAGATTTCTAGATGAACAACTCCCTCCCCCTTTTATTTGTTTAGCCCATCACATTGAGTTCATTGATTGACAGGTGACCCCAAGTCAGATACGATGGACGTAAGCACTCTCTAGAGGTCACATGAGGGAACTAGGTTTGTTATTGGGGGGGGGGGGTAGACTAGACTTTACATTATAAATTCGTATTACATACGTAGCAGCGATGTCTGGCACATTTTAAAAGCTTGTCTTGACCTTTGAGTGGACTTGTAAACACGTAATATTCCTTAACTACGTCACACTGATAATCTGTCTAGATGTGTGGGTATATCTCCAGATGTAGAGATGAGCAACCCCCACCTCCTTTTGTTTGTTTAGTCCATAACATTGAGTTCACAGATAGGCAACTGACCACATTAAGCCAGATGTCAACGTGTTGACACTGTCTAGAGGTCACATCTTATGAGGGAACTGAGTTTGTTTACTTGGAGTAGAATTTTTATTAGGGGCGGGACTACAAGCCAAATCTCTATTAGGTTAATCTAGTATGAGTTTGTTTATTATGAGATAGGTTGTCAATCAAGGGTCTGGACCACAAACCAAATTGTTAAGACATATTGACACTGTCTAGAGGTCACTAGATGATGGCACTAAGTTTGTTTACTTGAAGAGAAATGTCAATTAGAGCGCTGAACTACAGGACACACCCCTACAAGTATTTTGTTACACAAGCCACGGGTATAAAAGTGGCTTGCAAGGGCATTTAGTAAATTAAATACTAATAATAATGGCTGATAAAAAGTCATCACTTATATGGCGTTACTTTAATGTCAAAACAATGGAAAACTCTAAAGCAGTTTGCAATGCTTGTAAAATAGTAATGTCACGTGGTAAACCAGGCAAACCTAAAGACTTCTCAACCACCACTCTGATTAGTCATCTACGCTCGAAACACCCAGACTTATTCAACGAACCTCGTTTTAAATCTCTTGTACTAAATGAGAATGCATGCACTGAAGCAAAGGCAGGAGTCCTAATTTGTGCAACACGTCACCAAAATCCTGTCACAGAAAGTGTAACACAAGCACACCTCTTCTCTGAAGCAGTTGAACCGCCAACAAAAAAGGCCAGGTTAGCTGAATCCAGTTTGTGGGACTGTTTTGATGAATTGGTGGCACAAGAAGAAGCTAGTGTACCAACGGTCGTCAAAGTACAAAGCCAGCAAGATATGATTGATGAAGAGCTGTCCAAATACCTGAGTGAGCCACTGATTCATCGAAAAGATGATCCAGTTTTATGGTGGAAGGTTAATGCCAGTAGATTTCCTGGATTAGCAAAGGTTGCTCAAATCTAACTAGCACCACCTCCAACCAGTGTGCCATCGGAGAGACTGTTCAGCGTCGCTGGACGAATTATCAATGACTATCGTACGAAACTTATACCAGACAATGCTGAAAAACTATTTTTCTAAAATATAACTCATCTTTAATATAACAAACAACTAATGAATTCATTTGAAACCTAGTTCTTGTCATACAGATTCATTTTCTTTTTGCTGTGCTTCAATGCTTTAACTTTTAAAGGATGTGTATATGTTTATTATATTAAATTAGCATTATGTATTCTTTTGTAAATAAATAAATAAATATTACTGTTGAATTACTTTTTCTAACGTGTTAACTTTAAATCTTACTCTTGTGTTATGCGTGTTATGCGTGTGTTGATTGAATCACAATATTCTTAATAATAATTTAAGAGTGTTAAGTAACTCCTCGTTATTACTGAAATTACTTAAGATATTTACGTAGCCACTATCTGTATTAGGTACAAACCAGAAGCGGTTTGTGGCCTTTAAAACACGAGCCTAATGACAAGTTGATGGTGTCATATACATGAACACAAACATCCACCCACTATACAACTTAGACTGTACTTAAGAGAGATTAATGCTATAAAACCAAGATTGAACTTTACCTTTACCTTAGTTACATATAAGTTTATATATTCTGCATGAGTTATCCCACATTCTACTTTACAATTAGCGGCCTCATACATACGCACACACCATCTCATGTTACAAAGATTAGTTTATGATAAGCATATCTGTAAAAAAAAATGCTCAATCAGTAATAGATTTTAAAGTAAGAAAGTAAATAACAAAATAATATGAATATAGGTATGTTATTTAGAAGATTTGCAAAAACTTCAGTAAAACGAGCTGTTTGAGTCATGTAGGTATCCGGCTCCGGCCAAATATCTAATTTTACTATCCGGTTATAACCGGCTCCGGCCGGATATCAAAAAGTACTATCCGGTGCACCCCTAGTATGTATGTATGTATGTATGTATGTATGTATGTATGTATGTATGTATGTATGTATGTATGTATGTATGTATGTATGTGACGAATAGAAATAAAAACCGCTTGACCAATCTTGATAAAACTTGGCAGAAATGTTCCTTGGATACTAACTTAGACCGTAGTGTATGTATTGTAGCTCTAAAACAAACTTAAGACCCTAAAAAAATAAAGTTGTCTGACTCTATTAAAGCTATAGTATTTAAGGATCTAGGCTTTGTTTACAATGTTGACATGAGAAAATATCGAAAGGATTTAGATCTAGAAGTACACTTTGCACATATAGTTTTTTACTTTGACACATGAAAATACAAAAGAAGGTCCATTGATTTCATTATATAATAAAATTAACCTTCAAATTTGTTTTTCAAAAGCATTTTTTACATACATTAGTTCCTTATATCTGTTACTACAGATTTCATGACGAACATTCTTTCATTAGACAATACCGTAATGTTACACATCTTTCCATGCCTAGGTCTAAAACTCTAATTAAACTCTAAGATGGTATAACTTCTCTTCGCAAAGATAGTTTTTTGGTTTAACACATGAACATACTAATTATAGTCAATTCATTTCATATTTTAATCAAATTAACATTCAAATTTGTTTTTCTAAAGCATTTTTTCATGAGTGCAACTCTATTCTTAATATCGCGTGAAATAAGGTCTATGAGTTATTTTTAGGTCCGTTCATAATACTTTTTAGCGGCCCCCGAAAGGGGAAAAGACGCTATTAGTTTTGTGCGAAATGTCTGTCCGTCTGACCGTCTGTCCGTCCGTCCCGTTTAGATCTCGTAAACTAGAAAAGATAGTGAAAATCCGACATCATGATATTTTAGGCCATTCAAAGTTCTGATGCAACGGCTACTTTTTTTTTCTGAAAGCGAAAAATCTAATTTTTAAAATCAGTTATGCAAGTAGTTTTTTAAAGAGAAAAAGCTAATTAGTATGCATTATAAGTTAGACCTAAATTAAAACGAACAGTAATCTTGTAAATTTCATTTTCCTGAACATTTTTCATTATTGCGAAATTTTTTTTTTTTTTTTTTTGAGGATTCGAATAAGAGGTTGAGCCTTTTCAAAACAATTAGATCAATTATAAGACATCAGTTAGGCCAGGGGAGTCGCGGTGGCTGAGCGGTAAAGCGCTTGGCTTCCGAACCGGGGGTCCTGGGTTCGAAGCCTGGTGAAGACTGGGATTTTCAACTTCGGAATCCTTAGGCGCTCCTGAGTCCACCCAGCTCCAATGGGTACCTGATATTAGTTGGGGAAAAGTAAAGGCGGTTGGTCGTTGTGCTGGCTACATGACACCCTCGTTAACCGTAGGCCACAAAAACATCTGCCCTATAGACCACAAGGTCTGAAAGGGGAACTAGTTGGGCCAGGTTCACATCTAACTTTGCATTCACTTGCACCTATCCTTTGATCTGCTGTACCGTTGGGGCACTACACAAGATCTGTCAACCTTCTTTCTCCATTCTTATCTCTCATTTGTCTTTGATATAATTTCATTCGGATGTTCTTTCTGAAAATATTGAAGCCTGCCTGGGTGGACCACTTCGGGGGCCTATTTTGAGTTTGTGTTTCCACACCAACTGTCTTTGTAACCTTGTTAACATATTGTAACATTGCCTCCCTTACATTTATGTAATTGTTTTAGAATTGGTGTATTTTTATGAAATCATCGCTTGCATATCTAATTTTAGAAACTAAATGGTTTGCTTTTAGAAAACCATAAGTAGCCGTTGCAACATTTCAAGTCGCATCGTATGGTAAAATAATAATAACTGTCTTTGTAACCTTGTTAACATATTGTAACATTGCCTCCCTTACATTTATGTAATTGTTTTAGAATTGGTGTATTTTTATGAAATCATCGCTTGCATATCTAATTTTAGAAACTAAATGGTTTGCTTTTAGAAAACCATAAGTAGCCGTTGCAACATTTCAAGTCGCATCGTATGGTAAAATATTAATAACTGTCTTTGTAACCTTGTTAACATATTGTAACATTGCCTCCCTTACATTTATGTAATTGTTTTAGAATTGGTGTATTTTTATGAAATCATCGCTTGCGTATCTAATTTTAGAAACTAAATGGTTTGCTTTTAGAAAACCATAAGTAGCCGTTGCAACATTTCAAGTCGCATCGTATGGTAAAATAATATTTTTCATTTCTCTTCTAGTTTTCGAGATCTGAGTGTGAAAGAGGGACAGAGGGACTGATGAAGGTTTTGCACAAACCTAATAGCGGCTTTTTCACCTTACGGGTGCCGCTAAAAATCAGTCACTAAATTTCGCTTTCATGCGAAAGCGAATTGTCGAATTTGTCTGTGTATTTAATCTTTAATTAAATCTGTGTCACGTTTCTACTTGTTGTCTGTCATAAATTTGTAGCAATATTTGAATTATGCATGTAATTACAAACTAGAAACACAAATGCATTCAATAAAGGCTAGATGTAGATCTATTGTATTCTATAAATATAGACATATATATATTTTATATGGTGTCAGAGTTACGCAAGTGAAGAGTTAGATTTTTTTCCCTCATTGTTACCGTACAAGGGCTTTCTTGCACATTATGTCTTATAAATTAGTACATAGAAATCTGGATTTTTCTAAGTTCCTGTACTTGGTTCGTAATAATAAAACAGCATCTACCTGAATAAAGTTTAGTAAAAATCAAATACAAACACACACACACACATATATATATATTAATATATATATCATGGGCGTAGCCAGGATTTTTTTTCGGGGGGGGGGGTTGGGGGGGGGAGCCGCGACCCCCCTCCCGCGAATTTTTTTTTATATGTATTTATGTGTGTGTGTGTGTGTGTGTACATAATCTTTATTGCATTCTGACTCTTCATTCTTTCGGAAGACGTTTATTGTGCCCTAGAATAGGTTCTTCCATGAGTTAGTGGAAAAATTGTAGATTCCCCCCGAATACTAGCAAGGGGGTCTGGGGGAGCGCTAGGAGCTCCCCCAGCGCGGGGCGAAGCCCCGCCGCCAAGCACTATTTCTGAAATTGAAAGCCAACAAAATGCATATTCTGAGGTATCTACAGTGCATTTTCCTGCTATTAAAAAGTTTTATTTCAAATACCTAATGTGCTATTCTTACTAAATTAGACCCTCCCGCGCCGTTTGGCGCATTTGCCGTCAAGCTGTTTCCATAATATTGGTGATTCCCTGCCATTACTAGCGATTGGGTCTGGGGAGCGCTAGCGCGGGGCGAAGCCCCGCCGCCAAGCACTATTTCTGGTATTGAAAGCCAACAAAATGCATATTCTGAGGTATCTACAGTGTATTTTTCTGCTATTAAAAAGTTTTATTTCAAAAACCAAATGTGCTATTCTTACTGACCCTACCGCGCCGTTCGGAGCATTTGACGTCAAGCTGTTTCCATAAAAATCTGTCACTGGTAATGTCTGAAGCCTCTTCGCACCTGCCATGAGGACCTCAATGAATGAGTGGCGTCAAGTTGTACTAGGATATCATTGCAACTCTTCTTATGCGTAATTCATTTTGTCGGAGAACATGTCTCGCAAACCTCATGCGTCGCTCTCTCACAATCTTACTAAAGGGTCGACTCCCAGTTCGACATAGGATTTCCTTGATTTAAACCCGATCTCTATAACTGACTCCTAATATTTGTCTTAGCCATCTTTGTTGAGCCACATTTAGTGTTTTTCAATTTCGGCAGATGACTATTCACTGCAGTTTATTAATGGAGCCCCGCCACTGGTAAAAATGTGTAACCACTCTTGAATATGCTCTTGGAATTAAGTGACTGTAGTTTGCTTTAGATTTTATATCGAAAATAGAAGTTTTATCGCTCATAGCATTTTGAGTGCGTAATTTACTTTTTTTTCTTACACTGAAGATGTATTTTTTAGCCTCAAACACCCCTGGCGGGGGGTTTAAACTCAAAACCCCTTTGGCTGCGTTCATAGATTTTAGTGTGAGTAATTTGCTTTTATTTATATTGAAGAGGTGCTTTTTAGCTTCAAACTCCACTGGAGGGGAGTTTAATCTCAAAACCCCTTTGACTACACACAAAACATTTTGAGTGTATAATTTGCTTTGTTTTTATTATTAAAGAGGTATTTTTTACCTTCAAACCCCGCTGAAGTGGGGTTTAAACTAAAAACTAAGTCAAAACCCATTTAGCTACGCTCATAACATTTTGAGTGCGTAATTAACTTTTTTTTATATTGAAGAGGGGGTTTATCGTAAATTTTGGAGGGGGTTTTAAAATCAAAATCTCCCTTAACTGTGCTCTTGGAATTAGGGGATTTTCGCTTGCATTTTTGTTTTGTTTTATAGAAGAGGGGGGTTAACTGCAAAAACCCAAGTAGGGGGTTTAAAACTCAAAACCCCTAGTAGGGGGTTTTAAACTCAAAACCCCTGGTAGGGGGTTTTAAACTCAAACCCCCCTAGTAAGGGGTTTTAAACTCAAAACCCCATTGGTTGTGCTGGGGCAATTGATGGTTTAGTATTAAAATCTCACCTAAAATAAACAAAATCAAAGCAAAAAATCATTCACTAAATTCCGATCCCCCCCAAGGGGGGGGGATTTCATTTCGGGGGGGGGGTTTGAACCCCAACCCCCCCCCCTGGCTACGCCCATGATATATATATATATATATATATATATATATATATATATATATATATATATATATATCGCCCCCGAAAGTGGAAAAGACTCTCTTAGTTTTGTGTGGAATGTCTGTCCGTCCGTCCCGTTTAGATCTCGTAAACTAGAAAAGAAAGTGAAAATCCGACATCATATTATTTTAGACCATTCAAAGTTCTGATGCAATGGCTACTTTTTTCTTTTCTAAATTTCTAAATCACTTATGCAAGCAGTTTTTTCATAAGAATACACCAACTTTTACAACTATTCACTATTAATAGTAACAAACACGGGACGCTCTTTAGTATTGGAGATAACAATTAACCTTATTTTTAACACATTTATGCAAACGGTTTTAAATTTTTTGTCAAAAAATTATTTTTTTTTACATTTATGTATTGTTAAGTTAAATAAGTTCTGTCATAACTACATTTACACACAAAAAATCTATTTAGTATGTATATAAGTTGGACAAAATTTAAAACAACAATTAATAAGTAGTTTTTCATATTATCGCGTAAACTGCAGCGCTGGTATATTAATATAGAACACTTAACTAAAGGAATTTTTTGTACTTCAGGCTTTAAATAAGAGATTGATCTACAAAACAATTAGATCAATTTGTTATTCATTAAAAGACATCAGTTAGGCCAAGTTCACATCTAACTTCATATTCACTTTCACCTATCCTTTGGTCTGCTGGACCGATGGGGCACCACACAAGATCTGTCAAACTTCTTTCTCCATTCTTCTCTGTCATTTATCTTTGATAGAATTTCATTCTAATGTTCTTTCTGAAAATATTGAGACCTGCCTTTTTACCTGCCTGGGTGGACCATTTCGGGGACCGATTTTGAGTTTGTGTTGCCACACAAACTGTCTTTATAACTTTGTACCGTAATAAAAAAGCACTGTATCGCTTTCTCTCTCTCTCTCTCTCTCTCACAGTACTCACAAAGTGGGGGCTCCTCTCTCTTCAGTACAAAAGAGTGCGTGATGTAGGTGTGGCCAATCCTAAGTCTGGACATGGTCGTGCTACCACGACTTGTCAGACCCTTAGATGTGGGCCGCCACCTGACATCCGCCACAATCTGCCTGAGTTTACTGTGAGTCTCAGCCTCCCATCGGTTCTGCCACTCTCGATAGGTGGCAGAGGCAATACTTTGTCTCAGGTCCGAGTAGGGAATTTGGGTTCCTGACACCGCATGATTTAGGGCTCTCTTTGCTTCTCTGTCTGCGGCTTCGTTTCCCTCAATGCCAACATGGGAGGGGACCCAGATGAAGGTGACATCCCTACGGTCGGCTGTTATTTGGTCCAACAGCTTCAGGCTCTTATGTACCAATGGGATGTCAGTCTTCATCCGCCCCAAAGCTTGCAATGCAGATTTGGAGTCGGAGCAGATTATAAATTTCCTCCTTTCTGATGCTTTTACGGCCATAAGTGCAAGCAATATTGCGTGCAATTCGGCCGTAAAGATGGAGCAGCCATCGGGGAGTCTACGGGAGATTGTTTTGTTCCGAAAGGAGCAGGCACACGCGACCTTTCCCTCCATTTTGGATCCGTCTGTGTAGATGGTGCCACAATCTCCGTAGCTCTCCTGCAGTTCCCTAAAGTGGGCTTGTAGTATGCTTTTGTCTGTATTTTCTTTTTTGAAATTGAGGAGGGATAAATTTAATTTGGGTTTATTCATTAGCCAAGGAGGGTTCTGATGGGTTTCTATTTTAGAGATTTGGTCAATGGGTGGGGTTAAATTTTGGCTGTATGACGTTAGGCCTTCGATTGTATAATTCTACCTCTGTGGGGTTAAATATGGAGTCAAAAGCAGGGTTCGTGGGGTTGGATTTTAGCTTGACTATATACTGCATTGCAAGCTTTTTCATTCTTATATCCATGGGGAGTTCTCCAGCCTCCACATTGAGACTTGGGATAGGCGATGTACGAAACGCGCCGAGACAGAGACGCAGGGCAGCATTTTGTATTGGTTCCAGTATTTTTAGGTACGACTTCCTTGCTGCTCCATATATTATGGATCCGTAGTCTAGCTTGGATCGAATTAGACTCCGATAGAGCAGCAGCAAGGTATCTCTGTCAGCTCCCCAGTCCGTATGGCTGAATACTCTTAGTATGTTTAATGACTTTTGGCATTTCTTCTTAAGTTCCTTAATGTGGGGGAGAAAATTAAATTTGGAATCTAAGGTGAGGCCTAAAAATTTTGTAGTTTTCACGACAGGGATCTTTTTTTTTTGTGTATAAATAGTTCAGGGTCTGGGTGGAGTCCCCTTAGATTACAAAAATGCATACTAACTGTTTTGGAGTCTGAGAATTTGAAACCATTATAGTTTGCCCAACCCTGAATTTTGTTTAAACATAACTGTAATTTTCTTTCTAAGGTGTTCATGTTTTTCCCATAAGTGAGAATGACAAAGTCATCAACATACAAAGAGCACTCTATGCCAGGGGACAGCGCATTTATGATGCTATTTATTTTAATGTTGAACAGGGTGACTGACAGAATGCTGCCCTGGGGTACACCCATTTCCTGGTCATGAGTGTCAGAAGTTGCCCACTCGAACCTGAAATTTTCGATCTTTCAGGAATTCCTCCACAAAACGGGGGAGGTGTCCCTTAAGCCCCATAAGCGCCAGGTCACGTAGAATGCCATGTTTCCAGGTTGTGTCATAGGCCTTTTCTATATCGAAGAATACAGCTACTAGATGTTCTCTTCTGAGTAATGCATTTCTAATATAAGCTTCCAGCCATACCAGGTGGTCAGTTGTTGTCCGCCCCTGCCGGAATCCACACTGGTAGTTTGAGATCACTTTATTCCTCTTATAAATGCAGCCTTCTGTTAATCATTCTTTCCATGGTTTTGCAGATGCAGCTTGTTAGTGCTATTGGTCGATAGTTAGCTGGGTCAGAGCCGTCTCTTCCCGGTTTAGGTATCGGTATAACTGTGGCTTTCCTCCAGCTGTTTGGGAAAGCGCCTGTTTGCCACACACAGTTATAGACCCCTAGCAGGACTGCCAATGAGGGTTCGGGAAGGTGCTTGAGGAACTGGTAATGGATTTCGTCTTCTCAATGCGCTGTGTCATGTGACTTGTCCAGCGATTCCCTCAGTTCCTCAAGCGAGAACGGTTTGTTGTAGTCTTCATTGTTCTCTGACCTGAAATCAATGGGGTGTCTTTCCTCCCTGGTTTTGACTTTTTGGAACTCTGGCGTGTAGTGTGCAGTGGATGATTTTTCTGCTATTGAGGATGCAAGGCAGTCAGCTATTTCTCTGGGGGACGTGACAGTTCGTCCTTGGTTTTTCAAATGCCCTATTGCATTTGATTCTTTCCCTTTGATTCGCCTTACTGCCTTCCAAACCGCTCTAGCAGAAGTTTTGGCATCCAGACTGCCGACAAAACTTCTCCAGGAATTCCTTTTGGCTGACCGTATGGTTTGTCTAGCCTTTGCTCTAGCTATCCTGAATAGCTTTAGGTTTTCCTGGGAAGGATTCTTTATAAATGCAGCCAGTCGTTTTTTCCTATCGCCAATAGCACTTTTGCAAGCTGTATCAAACCATGGTTTGATAGGCCGTTTTGGATTTGCAGAGGTTAGGGGTACAACTTTCCTGGCTATACTTAGTAGCTTGCTAGCAAAGGTATCAGCTGGGTTCTGTTCATCGAGGATATTTTCTGTGATATCCTCGGAGCATCTTTTTTGGAATTGTTCCCAATCGGCCTTATTCAGTTTCCACCGCTGAGGTCGTCCTAATGAAGGGAGATTGTTAGTAATAATGATTGGGAAGTGATCACTTCCCCGTAGATCATTGCTAACTGACCATTTAAAGTCGTCCAGAAGTCCGGGGACGCATACGGTGAGGTCAATGCATGTGAGTGATCCAGTTCCTGGGTGCAAGTAGGTCGGTGATGCATCATTAAGTATGCATAAATCATGTTGGAGGAAGATATCCTCCAGCATACGACCTCTTGTATCGGTATTGTTGGATCCCCACATGGTGTTATGGGCATTGAAATCCCCAAGGATTAAATAAGGCCGGGGGAGTTGTTTCAATAGGTTCTCCATGTCTGTTCGGTTTAATGGAGCGCCTGGTGGTAGATACAGGCTGCAGCAAGTGATAACCTTGTGAAGGGTTATCCTAGCTGCTACGGCCTGTAGTGTGGTCTGTAGTTCTACCCTCTCATGGGGGATGCTATCCTTTACAAGGATACAGACTCCACCTGATGCTCTCTCTGCATCCTCAACATTCTTGCTGTAAGCAAGGTAGCTTCGGAAGCTGATGCAATCTTTCAGAAATGTTTCCTGTAAGCAGACAGCTACAGGAGTCTCAGAGTCCATCAGTAGCTGCATTTCCTCGTAATTGGCCTTGAGGCCTCTACAATTCCACTGTACAATTCTGGAATCCATGGCTTATTCTAGATGACCTACTTGGAGCTATTTGGCCTTGGGAGGCCCCCGGAGGGGTTTCCCTTTATTCCAGTGACCTTGGTATTTTTGTTCTTTGGCGGTGTTTTCTTCTGAGTTGGAGGAGGAGGAGGGGGTGGTGGGGTCAATGTGTCCGTCTGTGTGGCTATGGATCTTCCTATCTTAGCAACAGCCTGGGCGTAGGTCTTTGTCAAGCCGAATTGGCCCTTGGGTAGGGCCAGTACAGCCGATTTCGCCTGGCTAAAGGTACATCCGTTTCTTGCCCTGTACTCCTGCACGGCAACCTCCTGTTTCCACACAGGGCAGTCCTTGGAGTAGGCTGAGTGGCCAGCTTGACAGTTTGGGCATTTGAACTGGGCTGTGCAGCCCTTGTCCTCATGACCCTCTCCATCACACAGTGTTCCTCTTGCAGACTGCCGCGCCGTGTCCATAACCCTGGCACTTGAAGCACCTCATGGGGTTAGGTATGTAGGGCCTCACTGGAACTCGTAGGTATCCTGCCTTCACATACTCTGGCGGTGTCCTAGTTCCGAATGTGAGGATAATAGTGGCGGTTTTGACTTCCTCACCCTCCCTGCGCCTGGTAATGCGCCGGGCATGGGTGACTCCTTCAATGCCCTCCACTATTTCCTTCTCGGAACATTCCAGTAGGTCCCTAGAGCTGATTACACCTCTGCTGGTGTTCAGACTCTTGTGTGGCATGACTTCCACTTGGAGATCACAGAGTCTTCTGCATCTTAGAAGCCCATCAGAGTGTGTCTTGCTGTCTACTTCTACAAGGAGTTCCATTGATTTGTGTAGCTTAGACACACTCTTGGGCTCTCCCACTACTGACTTGAGTCCCTTATAGATAATAAAAGGGCTCAACTTTGTCAGGCTTTTTCCCTCCTCTGTGCACCTAACCACCAGAAATGATGGCCAGGTGGCACAGCTTTTTGGGACCTCCTCTTTTTTATCATCAATTCGACGTTTCTTGCCCAGACATAGGTCTGGGGCAAGTAGTTTTGTGTGTGTTTTTTTGTCCATATATATTCTTGTTAATTCGGCACCTGTGCTCCCCACCCGCCATCGAGTCCAACAAGGGGACGGGCCATTCGGATGTCCAGAATGAGCCCGCCAGGGCTACACAGGTGCTATACTCAGTGTAACAACATTTAGATGGTACGATGTGTTGTTCTGCCGGGGATTTTACTTGAATTCAATAGTTAACAAAAATGACGATCTAGAATCACAATTGACGATTCTTTGATAAAACAAAACTCTGGAACTTTATTAAATACAACGTAAGTACAGTTTATGTACAAATTACAAATCAATGAGCATGGAACATATTACAAAGGCTTTAGATCAGAGCTCTCAGAAACGTGACTGTCTACAGTCTACAAGGACATTATTTTATCGACTCTTTTTTACTACCGCCAATTCTCTGGCGCTAACTCTTTTCAAAAAATGTCTTTGTTTAAATTCAAATCAACCAATAGATTTTAAACATACTAATTACGTCCCTTGGGTAAATCCTGACTTGAATGTCAAGTGTCTAAATTTGAGGATTAAATCCCGAGACTCATGTCGAGGGCTTATATTTCTTTCAAATGTGAAATGTACACACAATTCTATAATGTAATCTGTGACATATTACCCCCCCCCTCCAATTAGCATTTGTATGGTAATAGAAATGCTCATATGTATTAAAATTATTTAAATATACACAAAATACCATACATGAAATTATAGAAAAATGGTTGAGGTAACCTATGACAAAATAAAGTCAACTTGGAGATAAAAAAATATGTAAATGCAGTGAGTAAAATTATTGATGACTTTGAACACCTGTTTCACTATTCAAGTGGTTATGAAAATGAGACAATGCTTGTCATGAACAATATCAAAAGTTGTACAAAGCATAATACTTGGATAAATTAAATCTTGAATTGAATGAGTTACTTCTCTTCATGGTACTTCATGATAATATTAAAATATGACATTATAACTCATTTGGTTAGTACCAATGTGAAAATGTGTACATGGAAAAATATATTGTGATAGTACATGACAATCTTCTGAGAAAATAATATTCAATGTGACCAATCTTCTAAATAATAATACTCAATGTGAAATAAATCTCAACATGTGTGAAGCAATGAAAAATTCCAATTGTCTGTCATGTATCTGTACTATTATAATAGGATATATGCAATAATAATATACCTGAAATAAAATACCTGAAATAAAATGTACAAGATTTAAAAATTAAAATGACTAATGCATGTCACATGCAAAGATGCTGAAACATAATTAAAAAAGTATCTTGAATGAGTGACCTTCCTCAGTGGGTTGCTTGGTGCTAAAAATAAATGTAACATATGATATAGAATACCTGTGGAAAAAATGAGTAGACAAATTAATTGATTAAGTACAACTGAATACTGTTCTTCCTTGACGAGTATGAATGATAGTGGATCAAGTGACACTAAATATGCTATAGTACATATGTAGAGTAGAAATGTAAAGTTCGGAACCCTTTTGAATTGCCGACATGGATGTGCATGTGCGTTTTCTAAACTTGAAGAAAAGGTCTTTCAGTTTATGAAGCTGTTGTCTCCATGTCATAATGATCTCACAGATAATGTCTGATTGAACCGCGTTTGAGTTTGGTGAAAATAAGAACTGTCCGAAACCAAAACTCAATTTTCTGGTTGATGAACTTTGATGCTGTAGAACAATGGTAGCAGAATGCTTTGCATTAGAATGTTCAATAGAGCAATGACTGAACATGTCTGAGTTCAATCGGTCAATACAGCAATGTTGAAGAAGTTCATTTGTTCCTTTCTGAAGAAAAGTTGCCCCTTGAGTAGAAGGAGGATGCAACTTGGTGTTGTCAATGTTGTTGCTCTCTGAGTTGTTTTCAAATTGCAGTACTGGAAATGTTTCAGAAACACCGGTAAAGAAATCTGCATGGTCTGTAAACACTTTAGTGTCCTTCACTCGCTGTAGTGCTATGTCATCCAGAGTGATGACCTTGGGAATGTCAAATTGATTTGATGATATATCATCCAAAGTGATGACCTTTGGAATGTCAATTTGATTTGATGCTGGTAATGAAACATCTATCTCAGGAATGGGTGTTGATGATGTTTCTTCTTCCTCAGGAATAGTTGCTAAGCTTGTAAAATTATCAACTTCTGCTTTGATGTCTTCATTATCTGTTTCATGGTAATGTTCAAACATATGAACATGAAATACTTTGGTAACCTTGTTGACATTGATTTCATAAAGCAGGTTGGAAATCTTTCTGGTGATGGTAAATGGACCTTGCCATTTGTAGAATAGCTTGTTACTCCAATCTGGTAACAGTAAATTGACTTGATCTCCTTGAGCAAAATATCTTGATTTCATGTGTTCATGTAATATTCTTTGACTTTCAATGTTCTTGGTTGTAATGGCTTCTTGAGTTGACTCACATTCTTTCAAATGAGGAATACTTGTATGAGTGTTAGAGTCAAGTTGCATAGTTTTTCTTTTGTCTGGTATAGCCAAAGTTGATTGAATATAAGTATCTGCTTCTGGTTCATGAGACTTGTCTTGTTCTTCAAAGTTCAACAATGGACATTCGGGAATTGGAGGTGGACTTATGACCGGTAGGGATGGGCTTGATGTAACTGGGGGTGTCCATGTTGAATGTTCTTGATTGTTGCTGGCTACTGGACTAGTAACTGGTTCTGTTGCATTCTGCATAACTTGAGTAACTGAGGTAGCCATGTGATTATTTTGGCTAACTTGTTCAGGTGCCAAATGTTCTTGTTGTCTGGACATGGATCTTGTCATTACTGCCAAACATTTTTGACCTTGCTCTATGGCATTTGTACATTCAGCAAGTTCTTGAGGAGTGCATTCTTTAACTCCCTCTATGTTTCCAATGATTAGGTCCACTGGTAGATTGGGTGTTACTAATTCTTTTGTTTGACCACTGAAGAATGGTGTAGTAACATAAATGATGGCTTCAGGTAACTTGCTGACAGTTCCGTTGAAGGCAGTGGCTTGGACGTGGTTGCCTGTGAAACGGTTTGCGTGTACGAAGCGTTCATGTACTAATGTGGACGTGCTTCCGGTGTCACGAAGAACTTCCACCTTCTTGTCTCCTACAAAGCCTGGATAAAATTTGAGACCATTGGACTTTGCAATGACTGTCATAGTTGAGTGCTCATTGTAATAGCTTCTGTTTGGCATATATTGTGGTCTGGAGTCCTGTGAATGACTTCTGTAGCGAGGTTTGTTGTTATCTGGTTTATTATTTCTAGGTGCTTTGTTGAGATTGTATTGCTCTCTATTGCTGTATCTTTGAGTTGGTGATGTGGGTCTATCAAAATTTTGATTTTTGGAGACTGCCTGTTTTTTTCCAACATTCATGAGTTTGGTGACCCTTTTATGGCAATATGAACATTCTGTGGTTCTGCTGCGGCATTGAGACGTGAAATGCCCTAGTTTATGACATTTGTTGCATTTGACTTTGTCATCTGAGTTATATCTTGCATTTTTGTCTTGAGCAAAGCAGACAAAATTTTCTTCAACAGATGGTTTGACTGACTTGTTTGGATAGGCTGCTCTATATTGTCTGATGATCTTGGTTAATGTCTGTATATCAGTAGGATTTCTCTCTATAATGTAGGATTGAATATCTTCTGAGTGACCCTCCAGCCACCGCCCTCCAGCATAGGTCGATGACCTATGCTGGTAGCTCGGCATGACCAGCCGGTTGACCCAGAGCGGGCCATCTGGGTCTCAGGTCTAGGGGAACTTGGAGCCAAAGTATTGTGTTGTTGTGGTTTATCCTCAGATAGCCACCACTCAAACACCAGGATCTCTTTATCCCCCCTTACCCGTCGCAGTCCACGGCAAACGGACTGGTCTAGGACGTAGTGAGAATTTAAAGTTAAGGAGACAGTGTGATGATCAATGAAGGCAGACTTAGGAAAAGAGGAGGCAGACACAATGATAGAAAAGAAGTAGGGCACTTTTGAGCTCCAAAAGTGCTAAGGAAAGAGGAGCGCAGTTTATCGTCATGTCTCGGGACGATATTTGCGACTGGCCCATATATAATGTTTAGTTGTTTACTTACAGCAACACAGCCCTTGCTCTTCCAAAATCTACTCTCACATTTTTCTATACCATCATTGTACTTTCGCTCTTACAAATAAATACGAGCATTGTAGCTTTGGTTCTATTAAACACTTATGTAGATTGATTTTTTATTGAATAAAAAAATTGTTTTTCCTTTATGGTTGATTTATAAATTGTTGCACTTTAATTGCTGAGTTCCGTATAGGTTGCTTTTTACTTTGGTGAAAACCAATACATAATCGCAAAAGTCAACCTTGCATGCTGGCCGATTAAATACCCTAACTGAACCAAAGTTGTTTTTTTTATATTATTTTATTAAATTTGTAGTTTAATAATGGAGTTATTGTTGTTGTTGTTTTTTTAAATATATTTTAAATTGTTTTTCTTGTTATAATTTGAACAATTATAATAGTCAAACAAGAGTTTTTCCAGTGTGGCCAACGAGCTAGTAGTTCCAACGATATACATCAATTATAAAATGTCTAGGAAATTCGTTTGAACCGTTCTCGAGAAGAAGTGACTTGAATAGAGGTATTGTAAAAATTAAGGTCATATTTACGATTATCAAGCTTATTATTTAACAACCGCACCATATCATCACACATTGATCACATATATCTCTCCCCACCGTGGGGTGTCAAGTCCGGCGTGCATCTCATTTACCACGTCACAACTTCGTCTGACGACTTCTAGCTGGGATGCGGCCAACCCCCAATCAACCTCTGTGTTTCGGCAAGCCCCACGGCTATCATAGATCCAAGTTGACTCCCTGTGGACAGAGCAAAGAAGAATTACCTTGCATCGTTAGCCTACAGAATTTCAGCAGTGAAGCGAGATGAAGAGTAGAACTGATCTAACGTAATCTATAAGGGGTAAACACCACTGGACACTGTTTATCCGTCAAAAGATGACATAAGAAACATCAAGTGAATCAACATGCTTTTTTTTATAACTGCATAGAAATGCCTTTGCACATTTTCTTGCGCATCCTGCACTGCGAATAAAAAAATATAGAGACATAGAAGTTTTTTCTTATCAGCAATACGCAAGTTAAAACTCGCGGTCAATAACTGGCTAGTAATGTATATATTGGTTTGTGGGTTGTGCTTAAGGCAGACGTTGCAACTTTGTATTTATGATGTCCCCATGTCTTAATTTAAGTATCACTGGTATAGTCAGTTTAGTCACTGATATAGTGTACCAGAAACAATTAAATTAAATAATTATTCTATAAATAAAGCGAATGCGTGAATATGAAAATATTATGGATAAAGCTAATCGACCTAAATCCATTTTTTTAATCAAAACATTTGCTTGTACATACATCTAGATCTATATTTAGAAGCATGCGATATTAAGAATGGAGCTATTGGGCTAAGTTGCAACTATAGTGAACCAATGTATGTAAAAAGGTTAATTTGATTAAAATATGAAATGAATTAACTATATCTTGTATTTTCCATGTGTTTAAGTATCAAACTATCTTTAAGAAGAGTAGATCTATCATTTTAGAATTAGATGTAGAGCTAGTTCTAGGCTTCAAGAGATTTTCTTTCTACGCATGTGTGACCTTTCGGTCTTGTCTAATGAGAGAAGCGCGCGATATCAAGAATGGAGCTATTGGGCTAAGCTGCAGCTATAGCGAACGAATGTATGTAAAATGCTTTCGCCCTGCGCATGCGTGACCTTTCGTTCTTGTCTCATGTAATAATGGCTATATGGCCTAGATCCATGAAATAGTAATACTTTCATAGAGTTGTGCAACTTTCTTTTTTGAGGATCTTGTTTTTACATAGGTTACTTTTCCAGTTAGTATCCAAGGAAGATTTATGCCAAGTTTTATCAAGAACGGTCTAACGGTTCTTATTTTTATTCGGCACATGCATACATACATATATATATATATATATATATCTAATATATAAAGTAGAATGTTTGGCGTATGTATGTATGTTATGTCCCCGTATAGAAATAAAAACCGCTTGACCAAACTTAAGACCCTCAAAAAAAAAAAAAAGACCAACTCTATTACAGCTATAGTATTTTATGGATCTAGACCCTGTTTACAATGTTGACATGAGAAAAATCAAAAGGATTTAGATCTAGATCTAATTTTAAGAACTAAACTTTGCACTTATAGTTGTTGTTTTTGTTGTTTTTTTGACACATGAAAATACAAAATATAGTTTATTGATTTAATTATTTAATAAAATTAACCTTCAAATTTTTACATTTTTACATTAACTCGTTATTTATATCTGCGAATTTAGATATCCCGATGCACATTCTTTCATCACACATTACCAAATGGTTACACATTAACACATCTCTCTACTGAGTCTATTCCTAGGTCTAAAACTCTTATTGAACTCTAAGATGATAAAACTTCTTTTCGCAAAGATAGTTTTATGCTTTAAAACATGAACATACTGTTACGAATCTCACTATCCAGGCTCTCTGCAAACTGCACCATACACCACCAACTTAAAGAACTTGACAACTCAGGGCTCCAAAATAACGTAACACTTTAATAGTTGAATGGATCTGAGCCAATACTGTACAATTGGCAGCACGTAACACAATACTGTACAAATATCTCTTCGATAACACCGTACCGCCGTATCAACTCTTGCACTGGCCTCTACGTCTCGTTCCGGGCTTGCACTGGGTTCAACAGTTCAGGACTGACTTCGCACACTGGGCTCGTTGTGTCGGACTCGATCACAGACCAAGATCAAGACGCCGTTCGTCTCAATTGTACTTGACAGTACTCGCACTGAACCGTCGTAATGCTCCGTACAGAACCACACCGTTGAACTGTGCTGTAGTCGACCGGTGTAGTGGACCTTCTATTGTGAACCGTCTTGACTGCAACATCTCCGCTCATTATATAGGTCCCTGCCGGCCTTCTAGAACCGGACAGAACGTCGCTGGACGTTTCTAGCTTCGTCACATGACTACATCCCTTGTGGCGCTCCTGAGCTCTGTTCACGACGGCGATCCTTCCCGAACCATCATGTTGACACTCGTCTCGGCAAATCGTCGTAACTCGTCACGGTTGACCGCTCATCTAGCGCTGGCCTGGGGTGATTTGCGTCGGCTTACTACACACATACCACTACCTCTATCTGTGCCATCACCAGGTTTATAACAATACTTATTATAGTCCATTCATTTTATATTTTAATCAAATTAACATTCAAATTTGTTTTTCTAAAGCATTTTTAATACATTCGTTCGCTGTTCGCTAAAGCTGCGTAGCCGTGTTGAGATAGGCCTATATTCATTCATGAAAAAAGGTCACGCATGCGCAGAGCAAAGCCTTCACGCAGCACATAATGAACTCTATAAAAGCCAATATTTAACTCTAGATTAGTCTAGATCTAGATCTATGTCTACCACAAGATCTACTTTATACTTTAACATATGAACATACTAAATTAAGTCAATTCATTTCCAATTTTAATCAAATATATGTAGGCCTACAAGCAAATGTTTTAAAATGGATTTAAGTAGTGATGGGAACTAAACTAACTTTTAAAAGTTAAACTAAAACTAGTTTTCAACTAAAATAAAGTAGTTAAACTATTAGTTTATCATGAATTTCAAAAGATAGTTAAACTAAACTAAAGAAAGTTAATTAAACTATAACAAACTTTTTTTTTTGGGGGGAGGGGCGGGGTTGAACTAGACCTATATAGATATAATCATCCGACTGTATGCCTACGGTTCGATCTTATTCTTTTAACCATGATGTAGCGTGCCGAATAGGAAAGGCAGGGAGCATTTTCCAAAGGCTGCAGCCTATTTGGACTAGCCAAGCCATTGGACTCGAGACAAAAATACACCTTCTCAACACAATCGTCATTCCAACTGCTACAGATGCATGTGAGACGTGGAAGTCATCTGTCAAAATTGAGAAAAGACTAAATGTGGCTCAACAGAGATGGCTGAGACGGATTTTGGGAGTCAGTTACACAGATCGGGTCTCAAACAAGGAAATCCTATGCTGAACTGGGAGTCGAACACTTAGTGAGGTTGTGACTGAGCGTCGCATGAGGTTAGCGGGACATGTTCTACGTCAAAATAAATTACGCACACCAAGAGTTGCGATAACATGGAAGCCAAAACGAGGAAAGCGCAAACAGGGACGTCCTCGTATTACTTGGCGACACACCTTCATGGAGGACCTCAGAACAGTGGACACCAGGTGGGAGGAGGCTTCAGACATTGCCATTGACAGATCTTTATGGAGACAGCTTGCTGCCCAATGCGCCAAACGGCGCGGGAGGACCTAAGTCTAAGTCTTTTAACATTCTAGTAATACTTATCTATAATAAAATCAGTATTAAAGGAATATGTTTCTTACATAAACGTTAATGCACAATAAAATAGAATGTCTAAATAAATATGTGTGCTCGTATTTTTGCCTTGAATTAAAACCCATGTCTTAATTTAAGTATCACTGGTATAGTCAGTTTAGTCACTGATATAGTGTACCAGAAACAATTAAATTAAATAATTATTCTATAAATAAAGCGAATGCGTGAATATGAAAATATTATGGATAAAGCTAATCGACCTAAATCCATTTTTTTAATCAAAACATTTGCTTGTACATACATCTAGATCTATATTTAGAAGCATGCGATATTAAGAATGGAGCTATTGGGCTAAGTTGCAACTATAGTGAACCAATGTATGTAAAAAGGTTAATTTGATTAAAATATGAAATGAATTAACTATATCTTGTATTTTCCATGTGTTTAAGTATCAAACTATCTTTAAGAAGAGTAGATCTATCATTTTAGAATTAGATGTAGAGCTAGTTCTAGGCTTCAAGAGATTTTCTTTCTACGCATGTGTGACCTTTCGGTCTTGTCTAATGAGAGAAGCGCGCGATATCAAGAATGGAGCTATTGGGCTAAGCTGCAGCTATAGCGAACGAATGTATGTAAAATGCTTTCGCCCTGCGCATGCGTGACCTTTCGTTCTTGTCTCATGTAATAATGGCTATATGGCCTAGATCCATGAAATAGTAATACTTTCATAGAGTTGTGCAACTTTCTTTTTTGAGGATCTTGTTTTTACATAGGTTACTTTTCCAGTTAGTATCCAAGGAAGATTTATGCCAAGTTTTATCAAGAACGGTCTAACGGTTCTTATTTTTATTCGGCACATGCATACATACATATATATATATATATATATATATCTAATATATAAAGTAGAATGTTTGGCGTATGTATGTATGTTATGTCCCCGTATAGAAATAAAAACCGCTTGACCAAACTTAAGACCCTCAAAAAAAAAAAAAAGACCAACTCTATTACAGCTATAGTATTTTATGGATCTAGACCCTGTTTACAATGTTGACATGAGAAAAATCAAAAGGATTTAGATCTAGATCTAATTTTAAGAACTAAACTTTGCACTTATAGTTGTTGTTTTTGTTTTTTTTTGACACATGAAAATACAAAATATAGTTTATTGATTTAATTATTTAATAAAATTAACCTTCAAATTTTTACATTTTTACATTAACTCGTTATTTATATCTGCGAATTTAGATATCCCGATGCACATTCTTTCATCACACATTACCAAATGGTTACACATTAACACATCTCTCTACTGAGTCTATTCCTAGGTCTAAAACTCTTATTGAACTCTAAGATGATAAAACTTCTTTTCGCAAAGATAGTTTTATGCTTTAAAACATGAACATACTGTTACGAATCTCACTATCCAGGCTCTCTGCAAACTGCACCATACACCACCAACTTAAAGAACTTGACAACTCAGGGCTCCAAAATAACGTAACACTTTAATAGTTGAATGGATCTGAGCCAATACTGTACAATTGGCAGCACGTAACACAATACTGTACAAATATCTCTTCGATAACACCGTACCGCCGTATCAACTCTTGCACTGGCCTCTACGTCTCGTTCCGGGCTTGCACTGGGTTCAACAGTTCAGGACTGACTTCGCACACTGGGCTCGTTGTGTCGGACTCGATCACAGACCAAGATCAAGACGCCGTTCGTCTCAATTGTACTTGACAGTACTCGCACTGAACCGTCGTAATGCTCCGTACAGAACCACACCGTTGAACTGTGCTGTAGTCGACCGGTGTAGTGGACCTTCTATTGTGAACCGTCTTGACTGCAACATCTCCGCTCATTATATAGGTCCCTGCCGGCCTTCTAGAACCGGACAGAACGTCGCTGGACGTTTCTAGCTTCGTCACATGACTACATCCCTTGTGGCGCTCCTGAGCTCTGTTCACGACGGCGATCCTTCCCGAACCATCATGTTGACACTCGTCTCGGCAAATCGTCGTAACTCGTCACGGTTGACCGCTCATCTAGCGCTGGCCTGGGGTGATTTGCGTCGGCTTACTACACACATACCACTACCTCTATCTGTGCCATCACCAGGTTTATAACAATACTTATTATAGTCCATTCATTTTATATTTTAATCAAATTAACATTCAAATTTGTTTTTCTAAAGCATTTTTAATACATTCGTTCGCTGTTCGCTAAAGCTGCGTAGCCGTGTTGAGATAGGCCTATATTCATTCATGAAAAAAGGTCACGCATGCGCAGAGCAAAGCCTTCACGCAGCACATAATGAACTCTATAAAAGCCAATATTTAACTCTAGATTAGTCTAGATCTAGATCTATGTCTACCACAAGATCTACTTTATACTTTAACATATGAACATACTAAATTAAGTCAATTCATTTCCAATTTTAATCAAATATATGTAGGCCTACAAGCAAATGTTTTAAAATGGATTTAAGTAGTGATGGGAACTAAACTAACTTTTAAAAGTTAAACTAAAACTAGTTTTCAACTAAAATAAAGTAGTTAAACTATTAGTTTATCATGAATTTCAAAAGATAGTTAAACTAAACTAAAGAAAGTTAATTAAACTATAACAAACTTTTTTTTTGGGGGGGAGGGGCGGGGTTGAACTAGACCTATATAGATATAATCATCCGACTGTATGCCTACGGTTCGATCTTATTCTTTTAACCATGATGTAGCGTGCCGAATAGGAAAGGCAGGGAGCATTTTCCAAAGGCTGCAGCCTATTTGGACTAGCCAAGCCATTGGACTCGAGACAAAAATACACCTTCTCAACACAATCGTCATTCCAACTGCTACAGATGCATGTGAGACGTGGAAGTCATCTGTCAAAATTGAGAAAAGACTAAATGTGGCTCAACAGAGATGGCTGAGACGGATTTTGGGAGTCAGTTACACAGATCGGGTCTCAAACAAGGAAATCCTATGCTGAACTGGGAGTCGAACACTTAGTGAGGTTGTGACTGAGCGTCGCATGAGGTTAGCGGGACATGTTCTACGTCAAAATAAATTACGCACACCAAGAGTTGCGATAACATGGAAGCCAAAACGAGGAAAGCGCAAACAGGGACGTCCTCGTATTACTTGGCGACACACCTTCATGGAGGACCTCAGAACAGTGGACACCAGGTGGGAGGAGGCTTCAGACATTGCCATTGACAGATCTTTATGGAGACAGCTTGCTGCCCAATGCGCCAAACGGCGCGGGAGGACCTAAGTCTAAGTCTTTTAACATTCTAGTAATACTTATCTATAATAAAATCAGTATTAAAGGAATATGTTTCTTACATAAACGTTAATGCACAATAAAATAGAATGTCTAAATAAATATGTGTGCTCGTATTTTTGCCTTGAATTAAAACCTGTAGAAAATAATGGTATTCTTTTTTTTTTTTTAAATTTATATTAACTTATTATATAACGGAAAATCTTACTTATACCGGTAAAGGTTAAAATCTCATTAAATAATGTATATTTAGAATTTTAAATTTAGATCTAGTATCCATAGAAATAGAGACGAAATCGTTGGAGTTTTTAAAACATTTGATCTGTATAACTATTTTATAGTGTAAAATACATGACATGCTTGACTAACCATGCCGATGTGCTATTTTCTTGTCTGACCACTAAAAATACAACTAACACTATTGCATAACCATTAAACGCACAAGGGAAAAAAACGGTGATCTTGTCATTATGGACTGTACACTCAGTACACTATATAGGCCTACACATGTACCTCTATCTGGTCAGGTTGTTATAATCAGTCGGACACACTGTCTATTTACTTTCTGGGCAGGGAGGGTGTATAACTATTTTAGTGTAAAGATATATCTACGAACATGCTTGACTAGCCACGCCAGTGTGTTATTTTCTTGTCTGACCTCTCCACATTAAGCAAATACTATTGCATAACGCTTAATGCAGGGTAGTCTTACAGTATTATCGACTACATACGTACAGTACACTAGGCCTACATATGGTCATGTGTATGTCTAGCTGACCAGGTTGTTAAAATCAGTTGGACACAGTCTATTTACTTTATGGTCAGAGAGGGTGTGGATTAAGATTTTTTTTCTAGAGTTGGTTACCCTAACTCTTTTAGATCTATATAGGCCTAGCCAGTGGCGTACCGAGGGGGGGGGCGCCGGAGAGTAGGGGGCGCCAAAATGGGTATTACCGGTGGCGTCACTAGGCAGGTGCGGGGGGTGTGGTCACAAAAGTGAAAAAAAAAAACAACTTTTCAAAAGCAGACAACAACTTTAAATCTGGCACATATTGCGAACTTATTTACGCAAGTAGAATCTCCTCTTTCTTTTTTCTGTTCTCTGATTCTCTCTCTCAATATGTTTCTATAATTAATTTTGGTTCCATCAAATTAACCAAAACGTTACACCATACTAATTTTACTAGCAAAACATTACACCATACTTTCAGCGGCATGGATCGGAAAACTTCTTTGATGTATGGAACTGTGTCATCGAGGCTATTGTGATTGTTGCAAGCTCTTGTCGCATTGTGCGATGGTGTAGAAGTTTGCTGTCATTTTTTTATTCCCCCTGTATTAAAAAAAAAATCCGCCTATCGTGTTAACGAGAAAGAGGGACAAGTGCGGTAGGTTAATAAAACATTGATGTGTTGTAGAGTAAAATAAGGGGTGACAATTGGATACTCTTGAAATAATATATAAAAATGAACTCACATGGCACAGTTGCCAATAACAAATTATTTACAGATAAATCCGGGTAAATTTTTGTATTAATTAAAGGAAAAGTAAGTTTTTTTGTTGTTTATTTTGGATAATGTAGAACTATAAATACTAAGTTTTAAGCATGCAGATAAAATTAATTATCAATTAGAATGTATTTAACGTTTGCAACCACGCAAAAGAAAACGAGAACAAGAAGCGGATGCTAAAATATCTGGCTTATTCATGCAGCGTTTTTTGAAACTGGGACAAACAGAAGTTGACGACAAAGAAGAATCTGATATTGATAATGTTGGACAAGAGGCAGTCAATGATCCACCAAGTTGCTATCAACTGGATGACTCTCTGATGACCTCTGCGATACTATTGCAGCCGTCAAATTCATCTACTCAAACTGCTGAAGCCACTAGTGATAGTAAACAGCGTATGCTCCTTGATTCACATGATTTTGGTTACATTGATTTTGATTCCATTACGGGCTTATCAAACGTAGCAGACAATCTTCGTATGGAGTTGATTTCTCGTGGGCCAGAAGTATTTCAGAACGATGCTAATTTTTCAGTAAGTGCATGCCGTTCAATGACTTTAACATGGTTTAAACGTAGTCTTCCCCATGGAGAGGAAGTCAACAGATCTTGGTTGCTTTATTCCCCTTCTAAAAAGTCAGTGTACTGTTTCTGTTGTGTATTATTCACTTCAACAACCAGTAACTCTAGATCGTCATTTGAGTTATCTTCTGGATTTTGTAATTGGCGACACACAGAGAGACTGAGGGATCACGAAAACAGTCCAAGTCATCGAATATCTTTTACTAAATGGAAGGAATTGGAACATCGGATTTCACAAGGTATGTTGATTGATATGGAAGTTGAGAAACAAATTCAAAATGAAAAGCAGAAATGGCGTGAAGTGCTGAAAAGAATTCTGGCTTGCATAAAATTTCTAGCTAGCCAAAATTTGGCTTTACGTGGTCACTGTGAAAGTCTTGCTGAAGATGATATCGAATGTTACAATATAGGAAATTTCCTGGCCACAATGAAGCTAATTGCTCAGTTTGATCCATTATTATCAAGTCATCTACAGCATTCTAAAAATGTTCCGGGTTCAGTTTCATATCTGTCACCAAGAATTCAAAATGAATTTATCAGTCTTCTTGCATCTACTGTGAGAAAGCAGATATTCTGTGATATTCGACGAAACAAATATTATGGACTAATGCTAGATTCAACACCTGATATAGCACACCGGGAACAGTTATCAGAAGTTATTAGGTTTGTTGATGTTAATTTCAAAACCAAAAAAGTGACCATCAAAGAATCTTTTCTTGGTTTTATTCAGCTTCATGCAAAAGATGCAGCAACACTAGAAAGTGTTATTGTTGAACAGTTGCAAGCAGACAACCTTCCTATAGCTGACTGTCGATCTCAGTGTTATGATAACGCAGCTGTAATGGCAGGAGAACTGTCCGGACTCCAACAAAGAATTGCCATTCGAAATCCTCAAGCATCGTTTGTTAATTGTAACAACCATAGCTTGAATTTAGCTGGATTACATGCTGCAAAACAGGATCCAGTTGTTGTTACATTTTTTGGTACAGTTGAGAAAATTTAAGTTTTTTTCAGTGCGTCAACTGTTCGATGGGAGAAAATGAAAGAATTGCTTGGAGTGCAAGACAAGATGCGGTGAATGCAATCCACGAACAGTTTGATGGATTTTTACAGCTGTTAGAAAACCTGTATGAAGATGGTACTCAAACTAGTGAGACTCAGAATGATGCATACAGTTTGCTTCAAAATGTGATGAATTTCAATTTCATCACTCTACTTGATTTCTGGCATGCAGTTTTGTCAAAAATTGACCGGATTCAAAAACGACTGCAAGATCCATCAATGAATTTCCATGTCGCAGCACTGGATTTAGAAGGACTGCAGCAACGGCTAAGTAGCATTCGAGAAGATGTTTGCAAATTATGCTGACAATCTCTGTGTCAGTTGCTAGCTGTGAGCGTTCTTTTAGTAAACTAAAAATCATTTTAACTTATTTGAGAGCTTCAATGGGTCAGGAGCGTCTGTCAGACTTGGCATTGCTAAGCATAGAAAAGGAGCTGGTCGAAACAATTAATTTTGATGATGTCATTGACAACTTTGCTAGTGCAAGATCACGAAAAGTAGTTCTATAAGAAATGGCTAATGTTGCTTCAGATTGTTCATTAACTTTGTTTACAATAAAAAAAATTATTTTATTGATTGGTGATTGTTTTAATGCAAATATAGATTACGCATACTAATAGGGGGGGGCGCCAACAGACTATGCCGCCCCGGGCGCCTGGCACCCTCGGTACGCCACTGGGCCTAGCTGTTGATTTAGACTAAATAGATCTCAATAATAAGTCTTAAGACTATAAAAGGGTGTACTTGATGTTCCTGCAGTTAAAAAAAAATATTGTTTGCCGCAAATGAATTGATTAAAACCACTAAATATTGACCTAACTCACTAACCAGATTCCCACTAGAAACAAAAATTAAACACCTCCACTTGGCTCACAAAAAAATTCGGAACAACCTCATTCATAATACTGCATAGAAGCTTTTGGCAAAAAATATTTAACATTTTATAATACTGCTACTTTTAAGTGCAAATATTTACTCCCATAACTTCTACCAGGATCTTACTTTACCCACTTCAAATGCAGACTGTCTAAATAGTTGTTAACTGCATCATTTTTTTTTGATAATCAAAGTTATTGATATCACAGGACCAGAAAACAGAGAGTGCGTTTCAACCCTGACCACATGTTGAAAAGTTTTACAAATTTTAATTAAACTTTTTAGTTAGTAACTTAAAAAAATTAATTAAACTACGATTTTAACTGAACTTTTTTTTTCTAGTTAAACAATGGCCTTAAATAATTTTTTTTAGTTAAACTAAAAGTTTCTAACTTTTTAGTTAACTTTTGCCCATCACTAGATTTAAGTAGATTAGCTATTTTGATATGATGGCTTCATTCATACTATTTTTACATTTACACACTCGCTTTATTTATTACATTATTATTTCGTTTAAATGTTTTAAAAACACTCTCAGTGACTATATCGACAGTAATACGCAAATAAAGACTCGCTGGTCGCGGGTAAAATATGTCTAGTATATATATATATATATATATGTGTGTGTGTGTGTATGTGTGTGTGTATATAATAATAATAAATAATAATAATCTTTATTATCCATATGGAAATTTGTCTTACACTTTGTGTATTTATTTAAATTACACAAAAAAAAAACATAACTAAAGAAAACCAAAATATACATACACACCAGACTCAATTTACATGTGAAAAGTTTATATCAGATCGTTAAATTTTATTTAGTGAATCAACTGATAGGGGGACAAAGTAGGTTTTGTGTCTGTTTGTCTTTGCTATCGGTGTCTTGTATTTCTTTTGTGATGGTAAAATCATAAAATCCTGACCCGGAGGGTGATTGTTCTTTCTAAAACCTTTTTAGATTTCTTATTAATGTTTTTATCAAACAGCTGCCCAAATGTTTGTTGTTGATGTTTTTTTTTTTGCCAATGACTTTACCAGCAGCATTTATGACTCTATGAAGTTTATTTTTACTTTTAATGTTCAGATTGCTATACCAGGCAGTGATATTGAAACTTAAAATATCGTAGATGTGAACGTGATAAAACATAGTCAAGGCCTTTTCGCTAACATTAAACGAAGTCATTTTTCTTAGTAATCGTAATCATTGCTGCCCCTTTTTGCTGATATAATCAGTATTTGCAGTAAATTTGTATTTATTGTCTAAGATAGTGCCAAGGTGTTCACAAGTTTGCCCTATTTCAAAGCGACAGAAACAATATCATGTACCTTCTTTTCCGTAGGAAAATTGATTATCATTTCTTTGGGTATTTTTGACATTTATTTATAAAAAATTATCTTTACAGTATTTTTCAATGTGTTCTATTTTTTTGAAATACTCTTTTACGTCTGAGCTCTCCGAGAGCTGCATCATCAGCGAATTTTGTGAAGGAACAAAAATGACTAACGTATTAAAAATCATTAGTGTACAAAATGAGCCCCAATGGCGATGTTACAGCCCCTTGTGTTAACTATCTGAACATTTGATATTATATTGTTTACCCTAACCCTCTGAGGTCTCTGGGTCAAACATTCTTATCTTATCTTATCTTATCTTATATAATACAGACGTTACTTCAAAAAAGAAGATGATTACGTCCTACGCGTCATGCATTCAGACATACATATTAACCAATGACTTAAATTCTACCAAGTCACTGGTTTTCCTGGCTAGATCAGGCAATTCATTAGCCCATAGTATTATATATGTATTATATATGGACTAATCTTCAACACTTTCATTTTTTTCATTAAGTAAATAAGTAGTTATGATGTTCTCAAAACCTACAAATGCATTTCTTGCTTCTGTATGTCATATTCTGATCTCAAAATTAAAAGATCTATTGTAGATCTTAATTCGCTGTGACCTTCATTTATTTCAAATAGGTGTGATTTTTTTTTTCTGAAAACTTTCCATTTTCTTTTCTTTAAATAAGTATTCATATTGCAAGCACAAACATATTGTTATGACTTTGTCAAGCGCACCGCCATCCAAGATAGTGCTGAAAGAAGGTGCGCACTATTTGTGACTAAACAAGTCGGATGTTGACATTAGGGACTAACGATTTCCGCCCAAGGAGAGAGCCAATATGGAGATGTTGTACTGAGATGCCCTTTGTGTTTGTCATGTCTCTATGTAAATAAACGTCTATGTCCTCGTTGAGTTGCCTCAATTAAGTTATTACAATATATATTATAAATAAAAAATGTTCTGTTAAATGTTTTTTTTTTTACTATCATTATCATGCTTAAAATGTGCGTCAAAAGCCATTTATGGTATCCAAAAGTGTAGTCTTTTACTTTATATATGTACTAGCCATATGTTACCCGCGGCCCGCGGGTCTCAATATGCGTGTCACTGATATAGTACATTAGAATAGTTTGTGGGAAGCGTGGTCAAGAGGCTGAGTACGCTTGAACTTGGCTTGGCTACCTATGAAGGGGGCTGGAGGCTTGACACTCGACTCGAGTTGAGCTGTGTTTACTGAGCACCTAAAGGCAGTACGGAAACAAATGTGAATGGACCATAATGATCTGGGCATTCTATACGCATTAAAGTAGCGCTATATAAAAGCTATAATAATAATTACAAACAATTAAACAAAATAATAATGTTATAAGTAAAGCGAATGCGTGAATGTAAAAATGGTTTGAATAGTGCTATTAAAATAGCTAGTCGACCTAATTCCATTTTTGTTACAAAAAGATTTGCTTGCATATATATTGAGATCATAGACATAAATAAATATAGACTGGAAGTAGGAAGTTATTTTTATTTGGGGGAAGTCAAATATGTTTGATGTACTATATCTATGTGGAAAAAAATGGCGGCAATTGAGCTATAAATTCTAGGACTAACATTTCAGCCAATATATAATTATGATCTTTAGTTTTGAAAAGTACAAAACTGCCATATTCCCAGTATTTTGCCTTTGTTTCATAATCATAGACATAGGCAAATATATATAGGTTTGTGATGTGGATCTATGTTTGTTGACATGGCTTCTTTATTAATGTATGGCGGTCGTCTTATCGATTCAAATTGTTAGAATTAGTTTTTAGTCAAAAAAGTCAAAGAAAATGAGCTGAACGTGCTCTAATGTTCGTAGTACGATAGGCCAAGGGATAAATTCTAAAGGTTGAAAAAAAATTGAATATTATACACATTAACTTTCAGTTTCAGTAAGTCAGAATAACTGTGACTGTCACTAATTTAATATTGATAGATCTAAATCTAATAAATATGACTAATATTTGTAATAACTAGGTCTAATACTTTTCATACTTTTTACTACTAACTATTAAACTAGTCAGTCTATCATCTATGCATGCAGACTATAGACTAGATCTAATATAAGTATAGATTATAGATCTAGTGACAATCTAGTCCTAGACTATTTTATATACTAACTATAGACTATAGTGTCTATAGACTAGACTATACAGATTACAATTATAGTTTATAGTATAGTAGTATAGTACTAGTAGTAAGTAGTTTTTTTTTTACTATAGTATTTATATAGACTAGATCTAAATCTAGTATTTAAAACTATTTATAATTATTTTAATTATGTAAATTTAATAGATTTGGTAGGCACGATTAGAGATATAATAATACAGAAGGGGTTCTATCAATTATATAGGTTATGGCTGAAAAAAAAACAACTATAAATACTTTTAATTTTACACTGCTCATAATTGCTGTATAACTCATACAAACTTATCTTTTCCCAAATGTTTCCCATAATAATTTTTACTTTATCGTCCAGTCTATATATATATGTCTATGATTGAGATCTATAGATCTAGAGTCTAATATAGTTTATGACCTAGATGAAACTTAGATTCATTTGTTTAAATTAAGTAAAATAATCTACTTTCCCTAAACATTCATGATCTATCATTTTAAGATTGAATTTAAGGTTCAATACGCTTATTAATTATTTTACGTTAGTATATTTAGATCTAAAACGCGCGAATGTAATAGGGTTTGTTGGACTAGTCCGTTTCGTTTCTTTTAATAAAAAGTATTGGGCCGGAAGTGGCTTTTTTCCTTATATATCTTTGCATTTTTCAGTTCTCTCTTTAAATTAAACTGACATTATTATGCTGTAATTTTAAGTGTGCCTGATAGACAAAAAAATTCTGCACAAAAATACGGGTAGTTGGGATCAAACAGCAAAAAAAGGGCAGCAAAGATTACGACTACTAAGAAAACTGTCCTCGTTTAACGTTAGCGAAAAGGCCTTGGCTATGTTTTATCACGCTCACATCTGCAATATTTTAAGTTTCAATATCACTGCCTGGTATGGCAATCTGAGCATTAAAAATAAAAATAAACTGAATAGAATCCTAAATGCTGCTGGCAAAATCATTGGCAAAAAACAAACCCCATTTGGGCAGTTGTTTGAGACAAACATCTATAAAAAAGCTAACAAGATCCTCGAAATAAAGAATCCCCCTTTGTGTCAGGATTTTGTGATTTTACCATCACAAAAGAGATACAAGACACCAATAGCAAAGACAAACAGACACAAACACTCTTTTGTTCCCCTGGCAATCAAATCATTAAATAAGAACAATCTGGTATAAACTTTGTCACATGTAAATTATGAGTGAGTCTGGTGTGAATGTATACTTTGGTTTCTTATAGTTATAATGTTTTTTGTTTGGTGTAATGCACAAATTGTAAGACAAATTTCCTTACGGATAATAAAGATTATTATTATTATTATTATTAAAAAGAAAAGACCTGAAACTAGCGAGTTAAACTACACATTTACAGTACTTTATTTGATGAGTATTTTACCCAAGATCTGTGTTGTTTTTTTAGGACTAGCTTATTTCAAGTACCCGGCATTTTCCGATACACAATTTCATACACAAAATAATTGTTGAAAAAAATTGTAGTGATTTTAAACTTTAAATGATAAGTTAAAAATGTGTTACTCTAATCAATTTTAAATATTAGTTTGTTATGAATGTCACTGTCTATTTTGTGTCTGTTCTAGTTTCTTAAATTTTTCTTGAGAAAAGGGTTATTCTCCTAATGGGTAGGCCTATACCTGATTTCTCCAAGCAGCCTTTCTAAAATATTGGTCCTAAATAATGCTATGTTCATAAACGAAAAATCGCATGGCTGCATTATGATAAATGTACGTGTTAGTTCAATATATTTTATATTACTAGGTAACTAAAAATAACTGTATAAATAGACTTAAGATTCATTTTTTTTCTGTTAGACAAAGTCACATGGCAAATTTTTGTTTATATCCTTATTCTTAAAAGGAATAATAAATAGAATTATACAGTAAAAATAATCACTAAGTATTTTTTAATAGTTTTAATAGTTTTGAAAGTCTAACTGATAAGATTACAAAGAGAGTTTGTGTTTTTGCAAATGTACACAGGGTACATTATGAGTCAGTCAATCTCTTCTAATTGTTTAGAAATGAGTGTAAAAATGTAGGCTTCGATATTTGTAGACTGAATTTAAGAAGTTACAAACTTCAAACAACTAATATATTGCCTCTTCCATAAAACTTTGTATTTAAAAAATAAATTTATCCAATGCTCGAGATCCTGCTTGTATAGGCCTACTTAGGCCCTATATGAATCGATCCGGTATTAATGTATTAAGTAGCAATAACTCCGCAAAAAAAAAGTTAAATGAAAGAAGATTGAGATATACGTATATTTTTGTGACGGTACGCATCGGTACGGGGTACTGGCACCTTTATTCAATGTCGGGAAAAATTATTACTCTTCTTGTATTTCAACGTAAATTGTTAATTTATTAGTAGTTGAAAGTTAGGCAATCTATCATTGGGTACCGGCACCTATTTTTTTTTTTACAAAAAAAAATAAATCATTTTATATATGTATACTTTGTATACTGCTTACTTTCAGCCGACATGCCGTATTATTAACAACACCTATATGTGAAAGTCTCAATCATCTAGAGTCTTAGACAGTCATTATTTTAGACTAAATTTAAGTAGAGTCTAGATCTAGTAGGCCTATTACAATTTTAAAAAAAATCAGTCATTATATATCAATAGCAATTTTATTATTAGGTCTAGGCATTGAAAAGTAAATCTATTAATAAACTATAATAGATCCAATCATCTAAATCTAAGTAGGCCTACTAACTTTATACATAAGTAGAAGTATTATAATGAATATTGTATAGATCGAGATTGACTAGATAATAGATAGATCTATAGATAGATCTCTAGTTTAGTAGATTAAGTATAGATTATGGTAAATGTATTACAGTATTATTAGATCTATGTCATATGTCTATATCTAATAATCTATTAATTAATAAACTTTAGTCTTTAGTAATATCTATAGAATTTATTCTAATAAAAACTGACTATAGGCATAGCATAGCTAGACTCGGCAATTTAGTCTCAAGATAGAATCTATACTATTACTAGATCTATTCGATTTTTATATATAGATCTAGCCTAGAATTTTATTATAGATCTAAATATACTAATGGAGATATGATATGCGGTGTTAGCTAATAGAAACGAACCTGGGTTTTTCTAAACTCTAATACTTGGTATGTAGTAGTAAATCAGCACCTACCTAAATAAATCGTAACTAGAAATCAAAAATCTACATTTATCGTAGTATATATAGGTCTGTGGTTGTAAATTATATAGCCTTCGTAACTTCTTCTATAGAGAAATGACTTTTGTAATTTCTTTTACTGAAAATTGGGCTATTCGCGTCTGACACATATATAATTTTTATGTTCAGCAACAAACCCTATTGTTTATATAACATTAGGAGTTTAATTTTATGTAGCTCTAGATTTAGAATCTAAAAAATTTGAATGCCACAGTAGTCTAGTCAATACATAAAAACTTTGAGCCTATTATAGTAAAAGATTATAAACACTGTGATGTGAGCTTGTGTCGATCTAGTGTTGACCTAGATACATTAGCCGTGTTTCATTCATTTATTTTTTTTTCGTAGCTAAGTTGCTAAGAGGTCTAAATGCTCATCTTAAAGAAAAAAAAGTAAATTGAAAATAAAGACTTAAAATTAAACCGAATCGGTAGTTGTAGGCTTCAATGCTTTAAAAAAAAACACATTGGAAAGTAAATTGTATTATGTAAGTAGTTTATTAGTTTTATAATATGCCTTTATAATGACGTTCATTTCATTCGTATTACTGCGCAATATAATGGTGCGGCAAGTTACGGAAAAGTTTAAAGCTATTAACATTTAGAGCGAACGATTTTATGTAAAACATGTTTTGTAAACTCATATTTGAAGGTTAATTTTCATTAAATAATGAAATGAATTGACACTAATTTGTATGTTCATGTGTAAAATTACAAAATTATGTTTTCTTAAATGAGAATTAATTTAGATCTAGCATCTCTGCGCATGCGTGACCTCTCCGTCTTTCATCATTTAACACAGCATGTAAACATGGCCTAGATCCATAAAATACTTAAGTTTGTGTTAGGGCTACAATACATACACTACGGTCTAAGTTGGTACCCAAGGAACATTTCTGCCAAGTTTTATCAAGATCGGTGAAACGGTTTTGATTTCTATACGATAAAATACATACATACATACGCTTCACATTCTGCTTTATATATTAGATATATATATATATATATATAAGTATCCATATTGGATATAAGTGTTGACCTCATTCACTCATAGACCGACTATGGTTCATCTCATAGAGCAATTTCTTGTGTTTGTAGTTTCCTATTCTGGAGAAGCATTGTTTTTGTTAGAAATTGACTTTGGTACATACAAGGGCCACTATTCTACGCTATTATATGGTCCTTTACATGGGAGATGAGAATGTGGCTTGCGCGATGAAAATGTATTAAAGTGAGGGAGATTTGCGCTGCATCTGCCTCTCTCTGTCGCCTCTTGTTATTATATGGGTCTTTAGTTTTCGCTCCTTAAGTTCTGATAAACCATTTAATCCCATTTTTTCACATTTTGTTTCAAAAATTAGCTGACATTTACAGTTGGTCTTTCTTACACTTATTACATGGCGTATCACATTCCTAGAATCTGTGATTACCATCTGGTTAGAGGCTGCGAAAGTCGTCTATGACGATTTCTGTGGAGAGAACTTGTCGTCCAATACGCCGATCGAAGTGAGAGGACTCAAGTCTAAAAAAAGGCTTTCTTTCTAGGACGTATGCTTGGATTTTGCTCTAGCAGGGATGGAACTTTGCTTACGCCAATTTTTAACTTGCCGATGCTTAGATAATCAGCTAATGTAATTAGCAGTCTACATTTTGTGTTAATTCATTATACATTTTCATCCCTACAGTTCACTTTGGAGGTGGTACTTGGGGTGCGCTCAGTGTAGCTTTGTTTAAGTATGATACTGGCATTGTCTTTTCATGGAATAAGCATGCTGGCGCTGTAAGTGATTTTTTCATACATCCTTTAATATCTTTTACAAGAGTCTTGTGCAAGTTGAATAATACACATGTTGCTAATTATGCCCATACTGCCAAACAGTGCCAAATGTTATTAAGTGGAGGTTAATTACAAACATTTCTTTCTTTTTTTCGGGGGGGGGGTAGGAAGGGAGAGGCATATAATTTAAATCTTACACTCTAACAATTTTAGTATTTAAAAACTTTTAAATACAGAAAAACAAAAATAATTTAAATGAATATTCCTTGTTACATTTTCCCAAAAGCACAAATGTAGTCTACAAAAGGTTGTGGGGCCAGAGACTCCTTTAAGGGATTTCTGCTAGGAATGAGAGATTGGCCATTTAATCAGTGGCTAGCATCCATGGAGCGAAGATGTTCAATGAACCTGGGCCCACGACCGTTGGGCTCTATAGCCTGTGGCGTAGCAACAATGGCGCGAAGGAGTTCATTTTGCTTGGGCCCATGACTCATGACCAGTTGGGGTCCACATGAACACTTGGGGGTGATAAGAAAGTTGGAAAAAAATGCACTTTTGTAAAAAAAAAACAACAGGTTTAACAAAACGAAATCTAAACGCTCCTTCAAATTTTCCTAAACATAATACGAAACTTTACATTAACTTCGAAACATCAACCCGTGTTTTCAGATAGAGTTTATGTACCAACGGCTTGGATTGCTTGAATGTAAGGAACAGCTTTCATCAGGTTTATTGTACTATTGTTTAGCCTAATCATGCCTTTTGGTCACAATGTTACCAGATCATAGCATTCTTTTTGGTTTCCCTTAAATATTCATTGCTAGTATTACAGTTATCGATGGAGGGGAGGCAGAGAGAGTTTGGTTAAGAAAATATTAATGTGTTACAAAAAGAAAGGAGGGGCACACAATGACAATTAGATCTATAGAGATAGGCCTGATGGTCACGAATTAAACTTTTGGCAAAGCTCAAAATAATTATTTAGCATGCAAATGAAACGTCATATTTTGTAGCATTACTTGCATACTAAGGGTTATAGATGCAGTTGGTTTGTGCTATTGCAATGAATGCTAAACCTATTTGGGAATGAGGTTTATAACAATGACCTAGAACAGGCATGTCAAACACCGCGTTCGGGGGCTGCATGCGGCCCGCGACCACTTTGCATGCGGCCCGCTTGGCCAGCTCAAAAATTATCAAAATAATATTAGACTATTACACTGGAAAATAAGAGATAACAAGCTACTTGAATTGAAACAAGTATTTGTTAAGCTGAGCAACGAGAATGAGTCTGCAGTGAAAGCAAGCTACATTTTGTCAAACTTAATTGCAAGCCATAGCAAATCATTTAGTGAATGTGATTTTATGAAGGAGTGTGTCGTTAAAGCTGAGATTTTTTGCACTGCGTGAGGAAAATGTATTGTTTCTGAACATGAAAGGTGAACCTATTGAGCATTTCCAAAATGACGAATGGATTCAGGATTTTGCATTTATAATTGATCTCAATGGTCACCTGCAAGACTTGAATTTGAAACTTCAAAGTAAAGACAAAATTGGCACAACTGCGTGTGATCATGTCAAGTGCTTTCAAGCAAAATTACGACTGTGGATAAACCAAATATGAATAGAAAATCTTGTTCACTTCTCAACGTGTCAGGAACTAAAAAGATTAAATACGGCTACAACATTTGGTAGATATGTCCTACACCTGGAATCATTAGTAGATGCTTTTTAATGACCATTTTCTTGACTTCGTTTCATACGAGCAAAAATTTTTGTTGTTTGTATCTCCATTTTCATTTGCTTCTGAAAATACTGCTATGATGTGCAACTAGAGCTGATGGAAAAGCAGTCTGGATCTTTGTTGAAAGCGAAGTAGATAGAAGTGGCTGTGCCAAAATTTTACAGTTATTTACCTGTAAGGAACGTTGAATTGCTTAAATTAGCAGCCCGAATTCTTGCTGTTTGGAAACACTGATCTCTGTGAGCAGTTCTTTTCCATAATGAAAGCTACAAAAACACCTCCCCGTTCGAGATTATCTGATCAAATTTTTTCATCAGTGATGAAAGTGTCAGTGGCAAACAAGCTTCAACCAGACATTTATAAACTTGTATCCCAGAAAGAATGTCAAGCATCAGGACAAAGAAAATAATGCGTAATCATAGTAATTTATAATTACCAAATAGTAGTACAAATTTAGCTAACTAAGGGACAGGTATGCCATTAATTAATGTATTCTATTGTATTGTTTATCATCATCATCATAATCACTCCTTTGAGTTCCTCATGGAACATAGGGCCTCGACAAAAACACGCCACTCTCCACGGTCTCTTGCTAGTTTTTTTATGGTTTCCCAGCTCTTCCCGGTTTTTCTGCTTCTTCAAGTACACTGCGTCGCCATGTTCTTTTTGGTCTTCCTCTGCGTCTTGTTCCCTGGGGGTTCCATTCTAATGCCTGTTTAAGCTCTGCTGCTGATATCTTTTCTAAGGATATGACCAATCCATCTCCACTTCCTATCTATTGTTAATAATTTACATAAAACTAGTAGGCTGTTTTGCAACTGATTTTTTGGCTGCTGCCCCTCAGGTCATAGTAAGTTTTTTATGTGGCCCATACACCTTAATGAGTTTGACATGCCTGACCTAGAAGATAGCGCGATAGCTAAATTGATCATGGAATCTTGGTTCATAGTCTATAATAAATCAATCTACAATAAGATGGTGCGCAAATGCTTAATTAGGTCTATTGATTCATTAAAACTTGTTCTTTTCTGCAAAGAAATGTTTTAGTGTACTGCTGTAGACCTCGTGACGTAAACGGTGTCAATTTGTTTTTTTTTTCCTTTGATAAAACAACGAAAAAAAAACTGGCACGTGATAGCCATTGTGTGTTAAAAATTATATCGTAATTTGTATAGAAGAGATAGAGAATCACGTGGCTAAATGTTGTTTGTTTACGATCGGTGAATGTGGTCCATTAAGGTTTAAACAATAAATAAAACTCGCAAACCATAATACCTCTGCAAACTTTATTTAATTTTTTTTTCTTCCATAGTTCCATAATGAATTATTCTACTAAGTATTTGTAAGGGTTTGTACATGATTAAAGTATAAAATAAACAAGGTTACAAAGACAGTTTGTGTGGACACACAAACTCAAAATCGGCCCCCGAAGTGGTCCACCCAGGCAGGCTTCAATATTTTCAGAAAGAACATCCGAATGAAATTATATCAAAGACTAATGAGAGATAAGAATGGAGAAAGAAGGTTGACAGATCTTGTGTAGTGCCCCAACGGTCCAGCCGATCAAAGGATAGGTGCAAGTGAATGCAAAGTTAGATGTGAACCTGGCCTAACTAGTTCCCCTTTCATACCTTGTATTCTATAGGGCAGATGATGTAAATAAAGTTCATCTGTTTTTGTGGCCTACGGTTAACGAGGGTGTCATGTAGCCAGCACAACGACCAACCGCCTTTTCTTTTCCCCAACTAATGCCAGGTACCCATTAGAGCTGGGTGGACTCAGAGGCGCCCAAGGATTCCGAAACTGAAAATCCCACTCTTCACCAGGATTCGAACCCGGGACCCCCGTTTCGGAAGCCAAGCGCTTTACTGCTCAGCTACCGCGCCTCTCCTGGCCTACCTGAAGTCTTATAATTGATATAATTGTTTTGAAAAAGCTCAATCACTTATTCGAATGTTAAAGAAGAAAAAAAATTAAAACGTTCTACATTGTAAAATATATATGTTGAAGAAAATGCAGTTTACAAGATTACTATTCGTTTTAAATTAGGTCTAACTTATAATGCATACTAATTAGCTTTTTATCTTTAAAAAAAACTGCTTGCATAAGTGATTTAAAAAATTAGATTTTTCGCTTTCAGCAAAAAAAAAAAAAAAGTAGCCGTTGCATCAGAACTTTGAATGGTCTAAAATATTGTCATGTCGGATTTTCACTATCTTTTCTAGTTTACGAGATCTAAACGGGACGGACGGATAGACGGACAGACATTTCACACAAAATTAATAGCGCCTTTTCCCCTTTCGGGGGCCGCTAAAAAAGCGAAGAATTTTATGAATTGGATTGTAATAATTGAATACCTTTTTATAGTACAAGTTTTATGCCCTGCAGTATTTTACGTGGCTACGCAGTCCCAGCTGCGACCCACATAGTTTGCCACATCCAACGCAAAACATAGGCCTAACTATTATATATGCAAGCTGTCGTCTGTCCTCTGCAGTGGATTTTCTTTTGGTCCCTAAAGTGTATACCGCGGCCTTTGTAAAGAAAAATCTCGTTCTGAAGCCGCCTGCAGTCAGATGCCCTCTTCTATGTCAGTTAAAGCAAGTTGGTGCCTCTGTTACATCTGCCACCTTTCAGCTCAGAAAAAAGTCTGCTTTTCGCAAACATTCGACCCCCCATATGGGATAGTGCTTTCTCCAGCGTAACTGTCCCTCTATACTGTCCTTACCGGCGTTCGCTGGAACAACCTTTTTTGAAATGCGATCTTGCCATCGTATGTCCATGATGGAGTGAAAACATCTTTGTTAAAAGCGTTCAAGAAGTCTTAGTTGCTTTCTGTAAAGTACCCATGTTTCTGGTCAATATAGAAGGGTAACTTGGTAGACCAAGGGCGTAGCCGGGGGGGGGGTGTTAAAGAAATAAAAATAAAATACCCCTCCCCCCTCATAACCCCCTTGGCTGCGCTGGGGCAAGTGATGGTTTAATATTAAAATGTCACCTAAAATAAACAAAATCAAAGCAAAATATCAGTCACTAAATTCCTACCCCCATTTTGGGTCGGGTTTGAAAGCAACCCCCCCGTCAACGCCCATATATATATATATATATATATATATATATATATATATATATATATATATATATATATATACTATAAAGTAGAAAGTCAGGCGTACTATCCAGGCTGTCTACAAACTGCACCACACGACACAACGAATTTAAAGAACCTCACAACTCGGGGCTCCAAAAGTAACAGTAACAGTTTAATTTCAAATACATTACAATTGGTAACAACATTACACAGACCGTCCAAAAACCAAGCCTCTCTCCGGATTGACTTCACACACCGTGCTGTTTCTGACTTCGCCTCGTACTGGTCACATTGCGAGGTAACGTGAAATGTCTTGATTCTGGCACACTCGCTCTTATATAGTGTCTCTACTAACCTTCTCGAACCGGATGGAATGTTGTTTGACCACTCCAGTTGATCACTTTCGCCGTGACTTGCGTGCTGGCTGTGTATGTATGTATGTATGTATGTATGTATGTATGTATGTATGTATGTATGTATGTATGTATGTATGTATGTATGTATGTATGTATGTATGTATGTATGTATGTATGTATGTATGTATGTATGTATGTATGTATGTATGTATGTATGTATGTATGTATGTATGTATGTATGTATGTATGTATGTATGTATGTATGTATGTATGTATGTATGTATGTATGTATGTATGTATGTATGTATGTATGTATGTATGTATGTATTGTTAGACACCTTATTTATATAGGTTAGTTATTTTAGTTATTTAGCGACGCACCATAGTAGACGCATATTGAACGGGACTAGTGACGTTTGGGATATGTTGGGTTAGAGACCGGAAAATCAGTTAGCGATAGAACATTCCAGGGTAACGACGTGTTTAGTGACAGAGACTTCTACTGTGGCCCTTTTATCATAATAAATATATATTAACTTGTTCATCATCGTTGACTACATCTCTTCACCTGTTACAATCGATGTGCCAGTTCTTGTTTGTATTGTTGTGCAACTACACGTAATACACCCGGACAATTACACCCAAACGATTGCAGAGTAATTGGTTGACTTCAAGACAGCCTGAACTAGCAACATCACAGTGGCGACCCCGAACCTCGAAGCCGGACCCCTGTTGAAGCCGAACATCGAACCGGACCTCGAAGCAGAACGTTTACTCAGGTGAGGGTCGTGCACTCGAAGATATAAGATTTCATCGGAGTACGGCTGAACACAGCAGTATCGCAGAGTGACTTTGTTCTAGATCTACAAGCAGTCGTCGCCTGTTTGATCGCACGTTCAACGAGCCGTTAACTCAGGGTGACCTTCGTCAGGACCGTAATCATCGCAACGCCTGATCTTCATATGCTGAACCGACCTACAACCAGAGAAACCGTTCATTCATAACGGGTGAGAGATCGTTAGTGAACCTGTTGGACATATTTTTTCTTCGTCATAGGAGCCACATTGAGTATCAAGTTTTACCTCGTCAGTTTCGAGAAGGACAGTTTGCCCGCTGTCAGAAGTATTGTGAGTACTACAAGTTTGGTAGCTAACTAAATCGAAATCGCTCTGTCGTCTTACCCTTGGAGAGATTCTTGTGGAGCAGTTTGCTCATTGAACCGGTTGCTTGCCACGTTTATAACGGTCACTGTGTTTAACCTTTGGAAGGTTAGTGAAGTAATCTTTATCAGTACTGAACATTGATATATCTAGTATTCGTCGGTCTAGACCATATCTAGACTTGTTAGCAGTGAAGTTGTGGAAACAGCTACATCCACTTAATTTCGTTGAAAACCGTTAATCGTCTAACGGAACGTCGTCGGAGGTGACCTTGGTTTCACCTAGTCTACATTGGACAGTTGGTCTAGTGAAGCAGAGTACAACAGCAAACTTCGTCGTACTACCAGAGTAGCAGCAGAAGCAGTGAACTATTTTAGAGAACCGTTATTCGTCAGCCCAGATCAAGTCATCGTCGAGAAAGTCGTTATTCGTCAGCCCAGATCAAGTCATCGTCAAGAAAGCCGTTATTCGTCAGCCCAGATCAAGTCATCGTCAAGAAATTCGTTATTCGTCAGTCGTCCAGATCAAGTTGCCGTCAAGAGACTGTTATTTGTCAGTAGTCGTCTACACAAGTCAAGTCATCGCCAGAAGAACCGTTAACCTATTCGTCAGTAACTGTGTACACAAGGTCGTCGGAACTACACATACGCTCATCAACAGTCGTCGAAGAAACTGGAACATTTTGCTGTGGCATATCAGGACATCTGTGGCATTACGTGGGATACTGGTAGCACCGGAGAACAGAGTCAGAACTGGAAGAGAGGCAGTGGAATTTGTTGTGATCTAGCATATTCGGGAGTCCGAACAAAGGGATCTTTCTTATCAAAAGCTAAGTGCCATTTTTCTTATTAGTATATGTTTAGATTGCCCTTAGAAATAGATTTTGTCTAAATTTGGTACGTTAGCCTGAGTAAAATCAGGTGGTGCGCCTTAAAACCCGTCGGGGTAGAAGACGTAATTTAGATGAAAAGCTATATTATATATTTAGGATTGTAATTTGTTTTGTTTGTGTAAACGTCATATCCGTTGTTGCCTGGTTACTTCGTGACGTTATCATTGTGTGCCATATTGTCACATCCCAACCCATAGCGATAGTCTCATTTTAATTATTTCATTTGTTTATATTATTTTAAATTATTTATTTTTATTAATTTAATTAGATCTGTATTTTTTTTTTTTTCACTTAATGATAGAAAGTGCGGGTAGGATTCTTTTACTGTGAATCAGACTAAAATAATTTTAGTTTGAGCGGTTAAAATCAATTATGATTTTGCCATGAGAATAATGCCGAAACTGGCTATGTAGTCAAACACTGTCGTCTGGCTAAATATAGATCTGCAAATTTTGTACATCTCTTTGGTACAATTTAATTATCTAGACTCTACTTTGAAATATTATTAAGTTGAAGATGAATGAAGGTAGTACATTCTAGATATATATATCTTGTTGAAGATATATTTGACATTGTATAAACATATCTGTTTTATATGGTTAAATAGAACCATAATCTACTCTAGATCTAGACTCTAGACAGTCTTTGAATTTACTCTAAACACTTCACTGTGACTTCAGTCATACCAGATTTTAAAATTGATCATAGTTATTCATACTAGATCTAAAAGTCATAGTGCTCTTGATAACTATAGATCTAAATAGTATTATTATACATACTATAATATACTAGATTTAAATTTGTGTGTAATACTAGATCTAATATACAGATTTGAATATAACCATAATAACTCAGACTAGATTTATACATTTACTAAATCTATAGATAGAGACATACCATTTAAAATTTGTATAAAAGTGTGGAAAAACTTAAATATAAAATAAGTTTAAAGTATAGCCATAACTAATATAGGCCAAGTAAAAATATATATAAAATATAAAACACAATGGCTACATCATCATATGTGGACCTTAAGGAGGTTAAGGAAACAGCTATGCAGGATGGAAAGGCCATGGAGTTAAAAGGAAAGGACTTAGCAGCTTATGTACAGCAAGTGGTGAAGGAAGAAACGGAACGTCAAAGACAAGAGATAGAAAGACAAGAAGAACGTCAAAGACAAGAGATAGAGAGACAAGATAGGATCAGAAAGGAAGAATATGAGAAGCAAAAAGAGGACCGAGAACATGAAGCTAAAATGGAGAAGATGAGATTGGATGCAGCACAAGCCAGAGCCCAAACTGAACAAGGAAATAACACAAATAACTCAAATAATTATACCACTCAAAGAGACAACCCTAATTCGCAGACATGGCTAAAGAGAAAGATACAAAGTTTTGATGAACAGAAGGATGACATTGGTGATTTTCTGAAAAGATATGAGGCAAAAATGTCTACATTTAATATGCCTGAAGAAGAGTGGTCTGAAATACTGATAGACTTTGTTCATGGTCAAGCTCTAACAATATGCCAAAATCATGACCATCATATTGATGATAGCTATCAGGTTTTAAAAAGAGAATTATTAAATGCCTATGGTCATAATGCTACAACTTTTAGAAAGAAATACTTTGACAATATACCATCATTAGGAATAGAACCCCAAACTACCATTAATATGGAAAAGGATTTTTTCAATAAGTGGGTAAAATTAGAAAAAGTAACAAACTCTTATGAAGGATTAAAAAATTTTATTCTAGTGGACAACTTTGTAAATAAATGTGATTCTCAATTACAATCTTTTATTAGAGAAAGAAACCCAAAAACTATAGATGAAATAACAGAGATAATGAGAGTATACAAAAAATGCCTATCCAAATAAACCATTTTCTGATAGAGATAAGAGCAAAGTAGATTTAATAGGATATACCAAAGAAAATGTTGATAGAAGTAGAAATAGAAACAGATCAAATAGTGGAAATAGAAAATATAGTGAAATAACCTGTTTCAAATGTCAAGGAAAAGGTCATATAGCAGCTAACTGTAGAAGAGGGAATAGCAGGTCTGGAAGTAGAAATAGATACAATGAACAAAATAACAGTAGATATAGGAGTAGAGATAGGAATGACAGGGGAAATTATAGAAATAGGAGTTACAGTAGGGAATACAAAAATAAAGGTACAGATAGGATATATTTCATGGAAGGAAATAGGAACAATTTTGCAGTGTACCCAGGGTTTGTAGATAGAATTCCGGTGGAATTAATCAGGGATTCAGGTTGTAACACTTTGGCAGTAAAAACTAAATTTGTCAAACCTCATTGGTATAAAGGGTTTACTAAGAAAGTAGAATTAGCAGATGGCACTGTAAGGGAATTTAAAGCTATAAGGGTGTACATTGAAACTCCATTTTTCACTGGTTATTGTGATGGCATTGCAATACCAGAAATGAGATATGATATGTTAGTAGGAAACATAAAAGGAGTTAAAGAATGTTCAAGAAAAGAATTAGAAGACTGGCAAAACAAATACAAAAACATAAGACAAAATCATGGAAACATAGAAACACAAAATATAACAAGTATGGTAATAACAAGATCAATGGATAAACAAGATGAGAAACAGGAAAATACAATAAATGTAATAAGTAAGGATGAAGAAAAAGAAACCAGTAATGTAATACAAATAGAAAATACAGATGTTAAGGAAAGTGAGATAGAAAATGAAACACAAAATAGTCTGGAAACACAAATATCTCAAAGTGAAAAAGAAACAACACCCACATTTGCATTAGAACAAATGAATGACAATATTATTGGGAAAATTTATTCAAGAATATCAGATAAAAACAATAATAATCCAATGGAGAAATTTTGTATAGAGAATAAAATATTGTTTAGACAAACAAGTAATGATAACAAGAAAATAAAACAACTTGTCTTACCACAGAAATATTGGAAAGATGTTTTAATCATGACACATGATAATAATTTAGCAGCACATAGGGGAGTAAAGAAATGTTATAGGAACTTGTCAAAACAAGTATTTTGGCCCAAAATGAAAGCAACAATCAACAAATACATAAACTCATGTGACATATGTCAAAAGAGATCTAACAAAAGCCTAGTGAATAAAGCACCTATTCAAGAAATGGATGAACCTACGGCACCATTTCAGAAAGTATCTATTGATTTAATAGGTCCTTTAATTCAAACTGAAAATAATAACAAATACATTCTAACAGTAATAGACATGTTTAGTAGATACCCAGAGGCAATCCCATTATCAAATACAAGTGCAGAAAATATCATTAATGCCATAACTCAAAAAGTAATTACAAGACATGGTATACCTAAAATTATATTGAGTGATCAGAGATCTCAGTTCAAGTCAGAACAATTTAAGAAATGGACTAAACAATACAATATACAACACATATACTCTTCAGAGAGTAACGGTTTATGTGAACGATATGGTGGATCATTAAAAAGATCACTAACAAAGATAATTCAGAATAATCAGAACAAGTGGGATCATTACATTAACTATGTACTATTTGCTCATAGAAACAACATCCATGAAGCAACACAATTCTCACCATATGAAATAATACATGGAAGAAAACCCAGAGATGAATTAGATGTTTTTAAAGAAAATCTAATAGATAATGAGAATAAATTAAATAATGACAGTGAAACAACAATCACAACAGAATTAAAAGAAATATGGACTCAAGCATATAACAACAATAAGAAGTATAAACAAAGTGCTCATGAGAATCTAAATAAGAAAAGACAATTGAAAACACTAGAAGTAGGAAACAATGTATTAATATTGATAAATGACCTGAAAAATAAAATTGGTAAACAATGGAAAGGTCCATTTAAAGTGATAAAACAAATTAGTGATGTGAATTATCAAATTGAAATAAATGGGAAAATTAAAACATATCACATAAATAATTTGAAACTGTATCATGATAGAGAAGATGAGTTAATACAAAACATTCAGGAGGAAATAGAAAATACATTTTCAGAAAGAGAAGAATGCTTGATGATAATAACAAATGAAAATCATAATGAAAATGATATTAAGGAAATACCTGTAATAGAAACAAAAGAGAATCAAACTTGGCAAAAGATTAATCTTAATAATTTAACTAAGGAAAAGTCAAAAGATATAACTAAAATAATACAGGAATACAAAGAAATTTTTTCCAGCATACCAGGAAAAACTAATATTATTAAACATGACATTAAAGTAACAGACACAAAACCTATCAAGCTTAAGCCATATAGAATACCGCTACATTTACAAGACAAAGTAAAGAAAGAAATAGACAATTTACTAGAATCAGGTATAATTGAACCATCAACATCTCCTTATGCTTCACCAATTGTGATAGCCAAAAAGAAGAATGGAGATATAAGGTTATGTATTGATTATAGGAAACTTAACAACATCACAGAATTTGACCCATATCCAATGCCAAATATAGAGGATATTTTACATAAATTAAATGGAGCAAAATTTTTTACTAAATTAGATTTAACTAAAGGTTATTGGCAAATACCTTTAACAGAAAATGCAAAACCTTACACAGCATTTGTAACACCATATGGTATTTTTCAATGGAATTATATGAGTTTTGGATTAGTAAATGCACCTGCCACATTTAATAGAATGATGAACATGATAATTGGAAACAAAGAAAATGTTATTTGCTATTTGGATGACATATGTATTTTTAATAATAGTTGGGAGGAACATTTGGTAGATGTAAAAGAAGTATTCAAAATAATAAAAGAAAGTGGACTTACAATTCAAGCAGAAAAAGTAGAAATAGGATTGGAGGAAATAATTTTCTTAGGACATAAAGTAAATAACAACATGATTAGCCCTATTGAAGATAACATAAAGAAAGTACTTAATATTGAAATACCTACAACAAAAAGACAAATTAAAAGCATATTAGGAATAGTAAATTATTACAGAAAGTTTATAAAAAACTTAGCAGAAATAGTGAATCCACTAAATGACTTACTTAAAAAAGGAAAACCTCAAAAAGTAGTTTGTAATGAGGAATGTGTGAAAGCTATTGACAGAATTAAAGATGTTTTTAGTCATGAACTAATATTAAGACTACCTGATAAAGACAAAATATTTTATGTCACAACTGATGCATCTGGTAATGCTATTGGTGGTTGTTTAATGCAGAACTATGATAACTTACATCCTATATTATATGTAAGCAGAAAATTGTCAGAGGCAGAGAAAAAATATAGTGTCATTGAAAGAGAAGCCTTAGCTGTAATATGGGTAATTACTAAGCTAGAGAGCTATTTAATAGGAAGGAAATTCATATTATTAACTGATCATAAACCTATTCAGTATATACAGCAAAAGAGCATGAAAAACAGTCGTGTTTATAGATGGTTCTTAGCACTACAGGAGTATAAATTTGAAGTGAAAGCTATTAGTGGAGCTGTGAATATTGTAGCTGATTTATTGTCTAGAATGACATTGAAGTGAAACAGTTTTGTAAATAAACTATGATTATATTGATTATGTAATATATATTAATATATTGACACCATTTATATGTTATGAAAAGGGAGATAAGTAAAGTTGATGTTAAGCATTTAAAAG